>NC_135236.1:576452508-576753133 GCF_051348905.1 Ranitomeya variabilis
GGCTGTGTTGTATACTTAGCTGGAGGCCTTTATCTGGCCTTTGGTTTCCATAGCAACCCAACAGTACCCCACAATCACACTATAAAGGTGCCAATGAACTGACGGACCACCCTTCCTCTGTCATACTCCTCATGTCATCACTGACAGTGACATACGAGTGCTTAAACTTATAGCATCAGCGAGTACAATATTCCCACCAATTACAGCATTAAAAGGGCTGTGTATGTCGGTGGGACTCCTCCAGATAATTGTATCAATAAAGAAGCTATATCGTGCAATCAGCACACCGAGTGACATGTGCTCATGACGTATTTGTACGTCATGGGTTTAAGAAAAAAAATATTCCGTACAGTAATTTCCCTTTCTTTTGCATCAACCTTTGTTCTTTGTAGGACTTACAGTCTAGTTGTTCTGTAAGATACACACAAGGGAAACATTTATATGAAGCCAATTAACCTATTAATAGCAAAAAGGAAACTCTTAAAGCCACAAAACACATTATTTTAAACAAGTAATGAATTAAACAGGTGCAATTAATACATGTAATGATTGCAGAGTAGCAGGGCTTCTTATAGAAAAATAACAGGTCTGTGAGAGCCAGAATTATTGCTGGATGGTATGTGATCAAATATTAATTTCATACAGTAAAATGCAAGTGAAGTATTTAAAAATCATACAATGTGATTTTATGGATTTTTTTCAAGATTCTGTCTCTCACAGTTGAAGTGCACCAACGATAAAAATGACAGACCTCTCCATTCTTTGTAGGTGGGAAAACTTGCAAAAATCGGCAATGTAACAAATACTTATTGTACCCACTGTGTGTGTGTATATATATATATATATATATATATATATATATATATATATATATATATATATATATATATATATATATATAAAATTATTTTTATTTTTATCTTTTTTAAACCTATATAAACTGATACCAAATGATACCTTCATCTTGTTCTACAGAAAAATAAAGTTTTATACCTCTTAGAATGTGGCAAGATCAAAAACGTTTTTTAAAATGTTTAATTGTATTAAAGTTGTCTAGCTGTATACATTTTTTTTAATAAGCAAAATCATAACCAAACCACCAAACCATGTTATTCACAGCATGATACATTCTGTGAAAAAGCAATGGCAAAATAGCTCTTTTTTCAGTATTCCTCCTTCCTAAAGAAAAATAATAAAAGTTACTGAATACATCTTCAAAAATGTTTACAATTAAACATAACTCAGGCTGCACAAGTTCATAGCATAGGAAAATAAATAACAATATTTTTATTGAAGGGAATTTCCCAAAAATGAAATGAGGTCTCACCACTGGGACACTATAATGGGGCTCCCTAGCCCCCATTCTTCCTCACCACAGGTGGTGATTAAATGGATCACAAATTTTTTGCATTCAAGTTGCTGCTCCATTCAATATCTCTACCTTCCATCACTGACTACAATGAGGAAAAGCAGGGTCCTTCAGCCCCATCATGGTAACCATAAGTATATCAGTGGTAGGGCCTCAAGTGTTCAGACATTTATCACTTTCTCTGTGAACCAAACTAGGCTGTATGCATCATTGAGTTTGATAGGCACCATAGAAATAAAACTCTAAAGGTACCGTCACATTTAGCGATGCTGCAGCGATCTAGACAACGATGCCGATCGCTGCAGCATCGCTGTGTGGTCGCTGGAGAGCTGTCACACAGACAGCTCTCCAGCGACCAATGATGCCGAAGTCCCCGGGTAACCAGGGTAAACATCGGGTTACTAAGCGCAGAGCCGCGCTTAGTAACCCGATGTTTACCCTGGTTACCAGTGTAAATGTAAAAAAACAAACAAACACTACATACTTACATTCCATGTCTGTCGCGTCCCCCGGCGTTCTGCTTCCCTGCACTGTAAGCGCCGGCCGTAAAGCAGAGTGGTGACGTCACCGCTGTGCCCTGCTTTATGGCCAGCCGGCGCTGACACAGTGCAGGGAAGCAGAACGCCGGGGGACGCGACAGACATCGGAATGTAAGTATGTACTGTTTTTTTTTTTTTTTACATTTACACTGGACCCCAGGGTAAATATCGGGTTACTAAGCGCGGCCCTGCGCTTAGTAACCCGATGTTTACCCTGGTTACCAGTGAAGACATCGCTGGATCGGTGTCACACACACCAATTCAGCGATGTCAGCGGGAGATCCAGCGACGAAATAAGGTGCTGGCCTTCTAGCTCCGACCAACGATATCACAGCAGGATCCAGATCGCTGCTGCGTGTCAAGCACAATGATATCGCTATCCAAGACGCTGCAACGTCACGGATCGCTAGCGATATCATTGTTAAGTTGCTCAGTGTGAAGGTACCTTAAGGTTGTTCCTACATACATACAATTGTGAATGTCTAGAAGGGGCTAAGACTTTTCAAAGCTCTGGAAATGTATATGTTTTAGTTTTATTTCATGTTTAACCTTCTAAGCAATAATCATTAGAAAATGATGACAGCAAATAAATCAAATGTTAATGAATTGATAGGATCAAGGTTGTGCATTGGCTTTAATGTCATATTGGAATAGGTGATAAATTAAGAGCCTGGGATACCTGTGTAGTACAAAGTAATTACTGTATATGCTAACCGGAGAGATTTCAGTCATTGTCATTAAATTTACTCCTAGGAAAACTATAAAGATTGATAGGTTATCTTGGTAGAGATGCACACATATTTATCATAATCTCACAATGTCTAAACATGCATAAAAATTAAATAACATCATTAATAAAGCCAGAAGTTTACTTTATTTTATGCAATTTCAAAATGCATTAAAGCTGTCTATACAATGATATATTTCTGTCATAAACTTTGACTTTTTTTCTGGACCATCTACACAATGAAATATATTGGCATTTGCGATGCACTGTTAATCTTCTAGTGCAGACACAGCAGTATATCTGGGTATTTCTATGTAAATCTTGAAAGCAAATTAAAATTGCCTTCTAAATGGCAAAGATAATACTAAAGATCCCAATGCAGACACAAGCTTGACACCATGTGACAAGTCCAAAATTGATTTAGAGCGAGATTTCAGCTCTTAACTCATCAGACAAAGAGCCATGATGTGAAGGTCCACCGGGGACAAGAGAATTCTAGAGGATGAAATTAAATGACCTTGTAGAAATGACCTTGCTTTTTTGCCTGGATAAATAGTCAGCATTTGTCAATGCTCCTGAGCCGTGGAGAAAGTCTAGATATCCTCAGGGTTCTAACACTGTGGTGATAATATAACAAAAGGCACTAAGGTAGAATTAGAAGCAATTATGACATTGGCGTCGATAACATGCTATAATCAAGATTCTCCTAACAGCTCATAAGTGAATGAAGGGAGAGAAGGGATTGTAACATTTGCTGTTTACAAATAATAGGTGAATAACATAATTACAATCTTTTTATGATGTTACTTTAGACTTTGCAATCCATTAAGCCAAGTATTTGCATTGTACGTTGGTGGATATATCATTCTTTGATTCCTCTATAATGTGCAATTGCTATTTCTTGCTTTTGTCTGGGGGCCTCTTATATTACATTTAGATTGTATCCTCTATCATCCCAAATTGACATTTATGCTTTCACTTCTATTGTTTGCCTAGCTTCTCCTTGGTATGGATCAACAATTTGTTTTAATCTGTGTCACATCTCTTATCTCCCCCAACACGAAGATGTAGTCATCTTACACTAGCATACGCCTACAGTACTCATGCTAGCAACAATCAGAAGAATCTGTTCTGGGCTATATAAATTACTGAACAACACTAATTTCTACTCATTATGGAAATGTTAGGAGAAAACTGAAGCTTGAGCAGGTTATAAAAAAAATAATAAGAGGCTTGTGAATAAAGAAGTCTGATTAGCGTAAGAGAAGTGTAACCTCCTAAATGCTATGGCGTGTGTATTATTGTATTATGGGAGAATACAGCAGAAATGTCTTGTTTTTTTCTTCTGTCTTGTTCTCATGTTTGTGACCTAAATAGATTAATAATTCTTAGTGCAATATTTTTTTTCTACCTATTTATTTTAAGAGATTTAATCTTTAAGCCATAATTCAATGTGTTACATAGTTACATAGTTACATAGTTATTAAGGTTGAAGGAAGACTTTAAGTCCATCTAGTTCAACCCATAGCCTAGCATGCCCTAACATGTTGATCCAGGGAAAGGCAAAAAAAACCCATGTGGTAAGAGTAAGCTCCATCATGGGGAAAAAAATTCCTTCCCGACCCCACATACGGCAATCAGACTAGTTCCCTGGATCAATGCCTTATCAAGGAATCTAATATATATACCCTGTAATATTATACTTTTCCAGAAAGGTATCCAGTCCCCTCTTAAATTGAAGCAATGAGTCACTCATTACAACATCATACGGCAGAGAGTTCCATAGTCTCACTGCTCTTACAGTAAAGAATCCGCGTCTGTTATTATGGTTAAACCTTTTTTCCTCCAGACGTAGAGGATGCCCGCTTGTCCCTGTCTCAGGTCTATGATTAAAAAGATCAGCAGAAAGGTCTTTGTACTGTCCCCTCATATATTTATACATTAACATAAGATCACCCCTTAGTCTTCGTTTTTCCAAACTAAACAGCCCCAAGTGTAATAACCTATCTTGGTATTGCAGACCCCCCAGTCCTCTAATAACCTTGGTCGCTCTTCTCTGCACCTGCTCTAGTTCAGCTATGTCTTTCTTATACACCGGAGACCAGAACTGTGCACAGTATTCTAAGTGTGGTCGCACTAGTGACTTGTATAGAGGTAAAATTATGTTCTCCTCATGAGCATCTTTGCCTCTTTTAATGCATCCCATTATTTTATTTGCCTTAGTAGCAGCTGCCTGACACTGGCCACTGAATATGAGTTTGTCATCCACCCATACACCCAGGTCTTTTTCATTGACGGTTTTGCCCAGAGTTTTAGAATTAAGCACATAGTTATACATCTTATTACTTCTACCCAAGTGCATGACCTTACATTTATCCCCATTAAAGCTCATTTGCCATTTATCAGCCCAAGCTTCTAGCTTACATAAATCAGCCTGTAATATAAAATTGTCCTCCCCTGTATTGATTACCCTGCAGAGTTTAGTGTCATCTGCAAATATTGAAATTCTACTCTGAATGTTGGCTATGATACGATAAAAAAAACATTAATTGAGACTCCCATCTGCAGCCCGCGAGGGCTCATACATAGTATACTGAGTGTCTAACAGTCAGTCTCTATGAAAGAACCTCACTAAACGCTGCTGGGACCGCACAGAGGGAACATGTTCTCTAGAATATTACATGTCTCATATGCAGTATTTGGCTGCTGTGAATTGACAGGTGCTGTCTTTATGTCCAGTCAGGAGTAGTGGTGACTGGGACAGGGATGTCATTTGTCGGGGAGATCACAAACACTTCTGATTAGATGATTCTATTTAATATGGCATGACTCATGTCTTTATTGACTAATTGAGCCCTGGTACTTCTACAGGGCACTTAGAAGCTGCCCATGAGGAGTGTGAGGGTGTAGCTTCACTGTACAATCCCCCATACCGGAGCTCAAGATCAGGAGTGCTGGACATTGCCATGTAGTTTATCCTATATGGACGTGTTCTGGGGCTGTATAGTGGGCACTCTCAATGTACTATTATATTTCATTTCATAAATCAGTTTTCAGCCCTTTAATACACATGCACATTTGTATAACATATAAAAAAGTCACTGAAAAAGTGCATAGGAAACACACATGTTCATTTGTTACAGGTGGGGCACACATACACTTCATTTTATTTAAAAAAAAAAACACAAAGGAGGAGATGGGCCTCCAATGTCATGTAGAAACCCAGTGTTACAATGCTACAGCTAGATTGTTGTCTTTTCAATTTTAATATTGTCGTGTTTTCACATATCACATCATATTTTTATCATTATTAAGAACAAAGTAATTGGCTTATTTTTTTTCTGTTGCATAATCCTCCCATTTTATTCTTACAACACAATCACAGTCTAATTAGATCAATTGTATTATCTTTATGACGAAATGTTTACAGTACTAGATCCTAGTAACATAAGCACGTAGCTTTACTTTAACCCCTTCATGACCCAGCCTATTTTGACCTTAACCCCTTAATCCCGTTTGACGTACTATCCCGTCAAGGTGACCTGGGACTTAATTCCGGGTGACGGGATAGTACGTCATACGCGATCGGCCGCGCTCACGGGGGGAGCGCGGCCGATCGCGGCCGGGTGTCAGCTGCCTATCGCAGCTGACATCCGGCACTATGTGCCAGGAGCGGTCACGGACCGCCCCCGGCACATTAACCCCCGGCACACCGCGATCAAACATGATCGCGATGTGCCGGCGGTGCAGGGAAGCATCGCGCAGGGAGGGGGCTCCCTGCGGGCTTCCCTGAGACCCCCGGAGCAACGCGATGTGATCGCGTTGCTGCGAGGGTCTCCTACCTCCTTCCTGGCTGCAGGTCCCGGATCCAAGATGGCCGCGGCATCCGGGTCCTGCAGGGAAGGAGGTGGCTTACCGAGTGTCTGCTCAGTGCAGACACTTGGTAAGCCTGCAGCCCTGCACAGCAGATCGCAGATCTGGCAGAGTGCTGTGCACACTGCCAGATCAATGATCTGTGATGTCCCCCCCTGGGACAAAGTAAAAAAGTAAAAAAAAACATTTTCCACATGTGTAAAAAAAAAAGAAAAAAATTCCTAAATAAATAATAAAAAAAAAATATATATTATTCCCATAAATACATTTCTTTATCTAAATAAAAAAAACAAAACAATAAAAGTACACATATTTAGTATCGCCGCGTCCGTAACGACCCAACCTATAAAACTGCCCCACTAGTTAACCCCTTCAGTAAACACCGTAAGAAAAAAAAAAAAAAAAACGAGGCAAAAAACAACGCTTTATTACCATACCGGCGAACAAAAAGTGGAATAACACGCGATCAAAAAGACTGATATAAATATCCATGGTACCGCTGAAAACGTCATCTTGTCCCGCAAAAAACAAGCCGCCATACAGCATCATCAGCAAAAAAATAAAAAAGTTATAGTCCTGAGAATAAAGCGATACCAAAATAATTATTTTTTCTATAAAATAGTTTTTATCATATAAAAGCGCCAAAACATAAAAAAATGATATAAATGAGATATCGCTGTAATCGTACTGACCCGACGAATAAAACCGCTTTATCAATTTTACCAAACGCGGAACGGTATAAACGCCTCTCCCAAAAGAAATTCATGAATAGCAGGTTTTTGGTAATTCTGCCTCACAAAAATCGGAATAAAAAGCGATCAAAAGTGGTCACGTGTCCGAAAATGTTACCAATAAAAACGTCAACTCGTCCCGCAAAAAACAAGACCTCACATGACTCTGTGGAGCAAAATGTGGAAAAATTATAGGTCTCAAAATGTGGAGACGCAAAAACTTTTTTGCTATAAAAAGCGTCGCTGGTTTCACACTTGCGTTTGTCTGCAGCGTTTTTTGCACAAAAAAACGCATGCGTTTTTTCCCTATATTTAACATTGAAAACGCATGCGTTTTTTGTACGCGTTTGGTCGCGTTTTCAAACGCATGCGTTTTTTTTCTGCATGCGTTCATTTTCAGAAATACAACCTGCAGTATTTTCTTGCGTTTTTAAGCACATGCGTTTGCGTTAAAAACGCATGCGTTTTTATTGGAAAAAAACAGAAAACACACTGAAAAGCCACCCACCACCATCATTGTGATAAAGGGATCCAAACCCTAACCCTAACTCTACCCCTAACCGTTTAATGAACATTTTCTGACAGTCATAGTGCCACGTATTTAAGTGCCACGTATTTAAGTGCCACGTATTTCAGTACCACGTATTTCAGTGCCACGTATTTCAGTGCCACGTATTTCAGTGCCACGTATCACGTATTTCAGTGCCACGTGTTTCAGTGCCACGTATTTAAGTGCCACGTATCACGTATTTCAGTGCCACGTATCACGTATTTCAGTGCCACGTATCACGTATTTCAGTGTCACATATTTTAGTACCACGTATTTCAGTGCCACGTATTTCAGTGCCACGTATTTCAGTGCCACGTATCACGTATTTCAGTGCCACGTGTTTCAGTGCCACGTATTTCAGTGCCACGTATTTCAGTGCCACGTATCACGTATTTCAGTGCCACGTGTTTCAGTGCCACGTATTTAAGTGCCACGTGCCACGTATTTCAGTGCCACGTATCACGTATTTCAGTGCCACGTATCACGTATTTCAGTGTCACATATTTTAGTACCACGTATTTCAGTGCCACGTATTTCAGTGCCACGTATTTCAGTGCCACGTATCACGTATTTAAGTGCCACGTATTTCAGTGCCACGTATTTCAGTGCCACGTATTTCAGTGCCACGTATCACGTATTTCAGTGCCACGTGTTTCAGTGCCACGTATTTAAGTGCCACGTGCCACGTATTTCAGTGCCACGTATTTCAGTGCCACGTATTTCAGTGCCACATATTTCAGTCACGTTTAGGGTTAGGGTTAGGGGTAGGGTTAGGGTTAGGGCTAGGGTTGGAGGTAAAGTTAGGGTTGGGGCTAAAGTTAGGGCTAGGGTTTGGATTACATTTACGGTTTGGATTAGGGTTGGGACTAGAATTATGGGTGTGTCAGGGCTAGGGGTGTGGTTAGGGTTACCGTTGGGATTAGGGTTAGGGGTGTGTTTGGGTTAGGGTTTCAGGTAGAATTGGGGAGTTTGCACTGTCCAGGCACATCAGGGGCTCTCCAAGCGCGACATGGCGTCCAATCTCAATTCCAGCCAATTCTGCGTTGAAAAAGTAAAACAGTGCTCCTTCCCTTCCGAGCTCTCCCGTGCGCCCAAAAAGGGGTTTACCCCAACATATGTGTTATCAGCGTACTCGGGACAAATTGAACAACAACTTCTGGGGTCCAAGTTCTCTTGTTATCCTTAGGAAAATAAAAATTTGGGGGGCTAAAAATCATTTTTGTGGGAAAAAAAAGATGTTTTATTTTCACGGCTCTGCGTTATAAACTGTAGTGAAACACTTGGGGGTTCAAAGTTCTCACAACACATCTAGATAAGTTCCTTGGGAGGTCTAGTTTCCAATATGGGGTCACTTGTGGGGGGTTTGTACTGTTTGGGTACATCAGGGGCTCTGCAAATGCAACGTGACGCCTGCAGACCAATCCATTTAAGGCTGCATTCCAAATGGCGCTCCTTCCCTTCCGAGCTCTGTCATGCACCCAAACAGTGGTTCCCCCCCACATATGGGGTATCAGCGTACTCAGGACAAATTGGACAACAACTTTTGGGGTCTAATTTATCCTGTTACCCTTGTGAAAATACAAAACTGGGGGCTAAAAAATCATTTTTGTGAAAAAAAAAAAGGAATTTTTATTTTCACGGCTTTGAGCTATAAACTTTAGTGAAACACTTGGGGGTTCAAAGTTCTCAAAACACATCTAGATAAGTTCCTTGGGAGGTCTAGTTTCCAATATGGGGTCACTTGTGGGGGGTTTGTACTGTTTGGGTACATCAGGGGCTCTGCAAATGCAACGTGACGGCTGCTGACCAATCCATTTAAGTCTGCATTCCAAATGGCGCTCCTTCCCTTCCGAGCTCTGTCATGCGCCCAAACAGTGGTTCCCCCCCACATATGGGGTATCAGCGTACTCAGGACAAATTGAAAAACAAATTTTGGGGTCCAATTTATTCTGTTACCCTTGTAAAAATACAAAGCTGGGGGCTAAAAAATCATTTTTGAGAAAAAAAAAAAAATTATTTTCACGGCTCTGCGTTATAATCTGTAGTGAAACACTTGGGGGTTCAAAGCTCTCAAAACACATCTAGATAAGTTCCTTAGGGGGTCTACTTTCCAAAATGGTGTCAATTGTGGGGGGTTTCAATGTTTAGGCACATCAGGGGCTCTCCAAACGCAACATGGCGTCCCATCTCAATTCCAGTCAATTTTGCATTGAAAAGTCAAATGGCGCTCCTTCCCTTCCAAGCTCTGCCATGCGCCCAAACAATGGTTTACACCCACATATGGGGTATCAGCGTACTCAGGACAAATTGCACAACATTTTTTGATGTCCAATTTCTTCTCTTACCCTTGGGAAAATAAAAAATTGGGGGCAAAAAGATCATTTTTGTGAAAAAATATGATTTTTTATTTTTACGGCTCTGCATTATAAACTTCTGTGAAGCACTTGGTGGGTCAAAGTGCTCACCACACATCTAGATAAGTTCCTTAGGGGGTCTACTTTCCAAAATGGTGTCACTTGTAGGGAGTTTCAATGTTTAGGCACATCAGGGGCTCTCCAAACGCAACATGGCGTCCCATCTCAATTCCAGTCAATTTTGCATTGAAAAGTCAAATGGCGCTCCTTCCCTTCCAAGCTCTGCCATGCGCCCAAACAATGGTTTACACCCACATATGGGGTATCAGCGTACTCAGGACAAATTGCACAACATTTTTTGTGGTCCAATTTCTTCTCTTACCCTTGAGAAAATAAAAAATTGGGGGCAAAAAGATCATTTTTGTGAAAAAATATGATTTTTTATTTTTACGGCTCTGCATTATAAACTTCTGTAAAGCACTTGGTGGATCAAAGTGCTCACCACACATCTAGATAAGTTCCTTAGGGGGTCTACTTTCCAAAATGGTGTCACTTGTAGGGAGTTTTAATGTTTAGGCACATCAGGGGCTCTCCAAACGCAACATGGCGTCCCATCTCAATTCCAGTCAATTTTGCATTGAAAAGTCAAATGGCGCTCCTTCCCTTCCAAGCTCTGCCATGCGCCCAAACAATGGTTTACACCCATATATGGGGTATCAGCGTACTCAGGACAAATTGCACAACATTTTTTGGGGTCCAATTTCTTCTCTTACCCTTGGGAAAATAAAAAATTGGGGGCGAAAAGATCATTTTTGTGAAAAAATATGATTTTTTATTTTTACGGCTCTGCATTATAAACTTCTGTGAAGCACTTGGTGGGTCAAAGTGCTCACCACACATCAAGATAAGTTCCTTAGGGGGTCTACTTTCCAAAATGGTGTCACTTGTAGGGGGTTTCAGTGTTTAGGCACATCAGGGGCTCTCCAAACGCAACATGGCGTCCCATCTCAATTCCAGTCAATTTTGCATTGAAAAGTCAAATGGCGCTCCTTTCCTTCCGAGCTCTGCCATACGCCTAAACAGTGGTTTACCCCCACATATGGGGTATCAGCGTACTCAGGACAAATTGCACAACATTTTTTGCGGTCCAATTTCTTCTCTTACCCTTGGGAAAATAAAAAATTGGGGGCGAAAAGATCATTTTTGTGAAAAAATATGATTTTTTATTTTTACGGCTCTGCATTATAAACTTCTGTGAAGCACTTGGTGGGTCAAAGTGCTCACCACACATCAAGATAAGTTCCTTAGGGGGTCTACTTTCCAAAATGGTGTCACTTGTAGGGGGTTTCAGTGTTTAGGCACATCAGGGGCTCTCCAAACGCAACATGGCGTCCCATCTCAATTCCAGTCAATTTTGCATTGAAAAGTCAAATGGCGCTCCTTTCCTTCCGAGCTCTGCCATACGCCCAAACAGTGGTTTACCCCCACATATGGGGTATCAGCGTACTCAGGACAAATTGTACAACAACTTTGGGGGTCCATTTTCTCCTGTTACCCTTGGTAAAATAAAACAAATTGGAGCTGAAATAAATTTTGTGTGAAAAAAAGTTAAATGTTCATTTTTATTTAAACATTCCAAAAATTCCTGTGAAACACCTGAAGGGTTAATAAACTTCTTGAATGTGGTTTTGAGCACCTTGAGGGGTGCAGTTTTTAGAATGGTGTCACACTTGGGTATTTTCTATCATATAGACCCCTCAAAATGACTTCAAATAAGATGTGGTCCCTAAAAAAAAATGGTGTTGTAAAAATGAGAAATTGCTGGTCAACTTTTAACCCTTATAACTCCGTCACAAAAAAAAATTTTGGTTCCAAAATTGTACTGATGTAAAGTAGACATGTGGGAAATGTTACTTATTAAGTATTTTGCATGACATATGTCTGTGATTTAAGGGCATAAAAATTCAAAGTTGGAAAATTGCAAAATTTTCAAAATTTTCGCCAAATTTCCATTTTTTTCACAAATAAACGCAAGTTATATCGAATAAATTTTACGACTAACATGAACTACAATATGTCACGAGAAAACAATGTCAGAATCGCCAAGATCCGTCAAAGCGTTCCAGAGTTATAGCCTCATAAAGGGACAGTGGTCAGAATTGTAAAAATTGGCCCGGTCATTAACGTGCAAACCACCCTCGGGGCTTAAGGGGTTAATGACCTGGCCGTTTTTTGCAATTCTGACCAGTGTCCCTTTATGAGGTAATAACTTAGGAACGCTTCAACGGATCCTAGCGGTTCTGTGATTGTTTTTTCGTGACATATTGGGCTTCATGTTTGTGGTAAATTTAGGTCGATAATTTCTGAGTTTATTTGTGAAAAAAACGGAAATTTGGCGAAAATTTTGAAAATTTTGCAATTTTCACATTTTGAATTTTTATCCTGTTAAACCAGAGAGTTATGTGACACAAAATAGTTAATAAATAACATTTCCCACATGTCTACTTTACATCAGCACAATTTTGGAAACAATTTTTTTTTTTTGCTAGGAAGTTATAAGGGTTAAAATTTGACCAGTGATTTCTCATTTTTACAACAAAATTTACAAAACCATTTTTTTTAGGGACCACCTCACATTTGAAGTCAGTTTGAGGGTTCTATATGGCTGAAAATACCCAAAAGTGACAACATTCTAAAAACTGCACCCCTCAAGGTGCTCAAAACCACATTCAAGAAGTTTATTAACCCTTCAGGTGTTTCACAGCAGCAGAAGCAACATGGAAGGAAAAAATGAACATTTAACTTTTTAGTCACAAAAATTATCTTTTAGAAACATTTTTTTTATTTTCCAAAGGGTAAAAGGAGAAACTGGACCATGAAGGTTGTTGTACAATTTGTCCTGAGTACGCTGATACGAAATTTGACTTTTTGAAGGAAAAATTGGCTCCAATCTTTAGCGGACACCATGTCGCGTTTGGAGAGCCCCCGTGTGCCTAAACATTGGAGCTCCCCCACAAGTGACCCCATTTTGGAAACTAGACCCCACAAGGAACTTATCTAGAGGCATACTGAGCACTTTAAACCCCCAAGTGCTTCACAAATTGATCTGTAAAAATGAAAAAGTACTTTTTTTTCACAAAAAAATATTTTAGCCTCAATTTTTTCATTTTCACATGGGCAACAGGATAAAATGGATCCTAAAATTTGTTGGGCAATTTCTCCTGAGTACACCTATACCTCACATGTGGGGGTAAACCACTGTTTGGGCACATGGTAAGGCTCGGAAGGGAAGGAGCGCCATTTGAATTTTTGAATGAAAAATTATCTCCATCGTTAGCGGACACCATGTCATGTTTGGAAAGCCCCTGTGTGCCTAAACATTGGAGCTTCCCCACAAGTGAGCCCATTTTGGAAACTAGACCCCCCAAGGAACTTATCTAGAAGCATAGTGAGCACTTTAAATCCTTAGGTGCTTCACAAATTGATCTGTAAAAATGAAAAAGTACTTTTTTTTCACACAAAAAAATATTTTAGCCTCAATTTTTTCATTTTCACATGGGCAACAGGAGAAAATGGAACCTAAAATTTGTTGGGCAATTTATCCTGAGTACGTCGATACCTCACATGTGGGGGTAAACCATTGTATGGGTGCACAGCAAGGCTCGGAAGGGAAGGCGCGCCATTTGACTTTTTGAATGGAAAATTAGCTCCAATCGTTAGCGGACACCATGTCGCGTTTGGGAGCCCCTGTGTGCCTAAATATTGGAGCTCCCCGACAAGTGACCACATTTTAGAAACTAGACCCCCCAAGGAACTTATCTAGATGCATAGTGAGCACTTTAAACCCCCAGGTGCTTTACCGAAGTTTATACCGCAGAGCCGTGAAAATAAAAAATAATTTTTCTTTCCTCAAAAATGATTTTTAGCCAGGAATTTTTTATTTTCCCAAGGGTAACAGGAGAAATTGGACCCCAAATGTTGTTGTCCAGTTTGTCCTGAGTATGATGATACCCCATATGTGGGGGTAAACCACTGTTTGGGCACACGGCAGGGCTCGGTAGGGAAGGCACGCCATTTGGCTTTTTGAATGGAAAATTAGCTCCAATCATTAGCGGACACCATGTCGCGTTTGGAGAGCCCCTGTGTGCCTAAACATTGGAGCTCCCCGACAATTGACCCCATTTTGGAAACTAGACCTCCCAAGGAACTAATCTAGATGTGTGCTGAGCACTTTGAACCCCCAAGTGCTTCACAGACGTTTATAACGCAGAGCCATGAAAATAAAAAATAATTTTTCTTTTCTCAAAAATGATTTTTTAGCCCACAATTTTTTATTTTCCCAAGGGTAACAGGAGAAATTGGACCCCAAAAGTTGTTGTCCAGTTTCTCCTGAGTACGCTGATACCCCATATGTGGGGGTAAACCACTGTTTGGGCACATGTCGGGGTTCGGAAGGGAAGTAGTGACGTTTTGAAATGCAGACTTTGATGGAATGCTCTGCGGGCGTCATGTTGCGTTTGCAGAGCCCCTGATGTGCCTAAACAGTAGAAACTCCCCACAAGTGACCCAATTTTGGAAACTAGACCCCCAAGGAACTTATGTAGATGTGTGGTGAGCACTTTGAACCCCCATTGCTTCACAGAAGTTTATAACGCAGAGCCGTGAAAATAATAAATGTGTTTCTTTCCTCAAAAATATTTTTTTAGCCCAGAATTTTTTAATTTTCCCCAGGATAGAAGGAGAAATTTGACTGCAGGAGTTGTTGGCCAGTTTCTCCTGAGTACGCTGATACCCCATATGTGGGGGAAAACCACTGTTTGGGCACATGCCGGGGCTCGGAAGGGAAGTAGTGACGCTTTGGAATGCAGACTTTGATGGAATGGCCTGCGGGCATCATGTTATGTTTGCAGAGCCCCTGATGTGCCTAAACAGTAGAAACCCCCAATAAGTGACCCCATTTTGGAAACTAGACCCCCAAAGGAACTTATCTAGATATGTGGTGAGCACTTTGAACCCCCAAGTGCTTCACAGAAGTTTACAACGCAGAGCCGTGAAAATAAAAAATAATTTTTCTTTCCTCAAAAATGATGTTTTAGCAAGCAATTTTTTATTTTCACAAGGGTAACAGGAGAAATTGGACCCCAATAGTTGTTGCCCAGTTTGTCCTGAGTATGCTGGTATCCCATATGTGGGGGTAAACCACTGTTTGGGCGCACGTCAGGGCCCGGAAGGGAGGGAGCACCATTTGACTTTTTGAACGCAAGATTGGCTGGAATCAATGGTGGCGCCATGTTGCGTTTGGAGACCCCTGATGTGCCTAAACAGTGGAAACCACTCAATTCTAACTCCAACACTAACCCCAACACACCCCTAACCCTAATGCCAACTCTAGCCATAACCCTAATCACAACCCTAACCCCAACACACCCCTAACCACAACCCTAACCCCAACACACCCCTAACCCTAATCCCAACCCTAACGCTAATCCTAACCCTAACCACAACCCTAACCCCAACACACCCCTAACCCTAACCATGACCCTAACCACAAGCCTAATCTTAACCCTATTTCCAACCCTAGCCCTAATTCCAACCCTAACTCTAATTCCAACCCTAACCCTAAGTCTATGTGCCCACGTTGCGGATTCGTGTGAGATTTTTTTGCACCATTTTTGAAAAATCCGCAGGTAAAAGGCACTGCGTTTTACATGCAGATTTACCGCAGATTTCCAGTGTTTTTTGTGCGGATTACACCTGCGGATTGCTATTGAGGAACAGGTGTAAAACGCTGCGGAATCCACACAAAGAATTGACATGCTGCGGAAAATACAACGCAGCATTTCTGCGTGGTATTTTCCGCACCATGGGCACAGCGGATTTAGTTTTCCATAGGTTTACATGGTACTGTAAACCTGATGGAACACTGCTACGAATCTGCAGCGGCCAATTCGCTGCGGATCCGCAGCCAAATCCGCACCATGTGCACATAGTCTAATTCTAAGGGTATGTGCACACGCTGCGGAAAACGATGCGGATAACGTTGCGGATCCGCAGCAGCGTTTCCGCAGCTGCGGGTCCGCAGCAGCGTTTCCGCAGCTGCGGGTCTGCAGCAGCGTTTCCGCAGCAGTTTCCCATGAGTTTACAGTTGAATGTATACCTATGGGAAACAAAAAACGTTGTGCACATGCTGCGGAAAAAACTGCGTGGAAGCGCAGCGGTTTACATTCCGCAGCATGTCACTTCTTTCTGCAGATTCCGCAGTGGTTTTACAACTGTTCCAATAGAAAACGCAGTTGTAAAACCGCAGTGAAATCTGCAGAAAAACCGCAGAAAAACCGCGGTAAAGCGGATTTATCAAATCAGCTGCGGAAAAATCCGCAGAGTACCAGAATACGTGTGCACATAGCCTTACCCTAGCCCTAACCCTACCCCTAACCCTACCCCTAACCCTAACCCTAACTCTAACCCTAACCCTACCCCTAACCCTAGTGGAAAAAAAAAATATATATTTTCTTTATTTTATTATTGTCCCTACCTATGGGGGTGATAAAGGGGGGTTCATTTACTATTTTTTTTATTTTGATCACTGTTATGGGTTATATCACAGTGATCAAAATGTACATGGAACGAATCTGCCGGTCGGCAGATTCGGCGGGCGCACTGCGCATGTGCCCGCCATTTTGGAAGATGGCGGCACCCAGGGAGAAGACGGACCGACTCCGGGAGAATCGGTAAGTATGAAGGGGTGGTGGGGGGTGGATCGGAGCGCAGGGGGGTGGATCGGAGCACCGGGGGAGTGGACAGGAGGACGGGGGAGCGGACAGGCGGACGCAGGGGAGTACGGGACTGAACGGAGGACCGGGGAGCAGATCGGTGGCAGTGTGGGGGGGGGGGCAGATCAGGATTTCCAGCCATGGCCGATAATATTGCAGCACCGGCCATGGCTGGATTGCAATATTTCACCATTTTCATAGGTGAAATATTGCAAATTGCTCTGATTGGCTGTTGCACTTTCAACAGCCAATCAGAGCGATCATAGCCACGTGGGGGCAAAGCCACACCCCCTGTGCTAAAGTACCACTCCCCCTGTCCCTGCAGATCGGGTGAAGTTGGAGTTAACCCTTTCACCCGATCAGCAGGGACGCGATCCCTCCATGACGCATACGGTGCGTCACAGGTCGGATTGGCACCGACTTTCATGACGCAGCGTATGCGTCAAAGGTCGGGAAGGGGTTAAAGGTGTTGGCCATTAAGGTACCTTCACACTAAGAACGACGACGATCCGTGACGTTGCAGCATCCTGGATAGCAATCTCATTGTGTTTCACACGCAGCAGCGATCTGGATACCGCTGTGATATCACTGGTCAGAGCTAGAAGTCCAGAACTTTATTTTGTCGCTTGATCACCCGCTGTCATCGCTGTATCGGCGTGTGTGACGCTGATACAGCGATGTGTTCACTTGTAACCAGGGTAAACATCGGGTTACTAAGTGCAGGACCGCGCTTAGTAACCCAATGCTTACCCTGGTTACCAGTGTAAATGTAAAAAAACCCAAACACTACATACTTACATAACGGTGTCTGTTGTGTCCCCCGGCGTCCGCTTCCCTGCACTGTGTAAGCGCCGGCCCTAAAGCAGAGCGGTGACGTCACCGCTGTGCTCTGCTTTACAGCCAGTCGGCACTGACACATTCAGTGCAGGGAAGCCGCCGGCGGGGGACGTGACAGACATCAGAAGGTGAGTATGTAGTGTTTTTTTTTTTTACTTTTACAATGGTAACCAGGGTAAATATCGGGTTACTAAGCGCGGCCCTGCACTTAGTAACCCAATGTTTACCCTGGTTACCCGGGTGCTGCAGGGGGACTTCGGCATCGTTGAAGACAGTTTCAACGATGCCGAAGTCGTTCCCCTGATCGTTGGTCGCTGGAGAGAGCTGTCTGTGTGACAGCTCCCCAGCGACCTAAACAGCAACGCTGCAGCAATCGGATCGTTGTCTATATCGCTGCAGCGTCGCTAAATGTGATGGTACCATTACTGTTTTCTTGATAGTTTATCTTTTAGATAGACCATAGCTATCTGAGGAGTGAGTGTGCGGCATCTAGCACCCTCGCCATTCAGCTTTTAGGTGCCGCAGCAGAAAGTTCTCAGATACATGTACTGCAGATCCACCCCCTTTTTTAAATGATAGGCCATCAATACAATATAGTGGCCAACCTCTTTAATCCAGTAGTAGAATGCACTCTCAAATAAGCAGTCAATCTCTTTAGCTATTTAGATGTTACTTGCTATAGACCCTACTTACTCAGGTGTATTATGCATCTGTAGCATACACCTGCTTCTTTGTTCTTACACAGCTGACAATCTGGTTACAGCTGCAGTGGAAAGTATTAGGGAGAGTGTGCAGTAGCCCAAGCCACAGCTTAGTAAAAAGGTAACCGTGTTGAGTTTTAGGCTATGTGCGCATGTTAAGTATTTGCTTGCAGAAATTTCTGCAAGGTTTCTGTATCTCTTGGCAGCAAAAAGCTGCTGCAAAAACGCACGTTTCGCCTCAATTTTTGGTGTATTTCTGCCTTTTTTTTGTATGCGTTTTTGCCGCGCTTTTTGCACGTGGTTTTGTACATTTTCAGCTAAATAAAGATATAGAAAAACAGCAAAAAATAGGGAACCTAAAACTTAACATTTAATGCAACCATTAAAATCAAGACACAATATTTAAAATCAAACACCCAAACAATTAGAATATACACAACTAGAATAGTGATGTAATTGCATTAGAGTAATGGGATTAGGGCTTTGTGTCAGCAGCTGTCATTGACACCAATCCCTAGGCTTAATGAAAAGGTGTCAGCAACAAGAAAGGGATTCAAAATCCTATCCTATTTCCACCCCTGACACAATAGGTCTAACCTTCAATGGGGTCAGACCTTTGTGCACCTAAGGGTACCGTCTCACAGTGGCACTTTGATCGCTACGACGACACGATCCGTTACGTTCCAGCGATATCATACGATATCGCTGTGTCTGACACGCAGCAGCGATCAGGGACCCCGCTGAGAATCGTACGTCGTAGCAGATCGTTTGGAACTTTCTTTCGTCGCTGGATCTCCCGCTGTCATCGTTGGATCGGTGTGTGTGACACCGATCCAACGATGCGTTCGCTTGTAACCAGGGTAAACATCGGGTTACTAAGCGCAGGGCCGCGCTTAGTAACCCAATGTTTACCCTGGTTACCATCGTAAATGTAAAAAAAACCAAACAGTACATACTCACATTCCGGTGTCCGTCAGGTCCCTTGCCGTCTGCTTCCCGCACTGACTGACTGCCGGCCGTAAAGTGAAAGCAGAGCACAGCGTTGCCGTAACCGCTGTGCTCTGCTTTCACTTTACGGCCGGCAGTCAGTCAGTGCGGGAAGCAGATGGCAAGGGACCTGACAGACACCGGAATGTGAGTATGTACTGTTTTTTTTTTTTTACATTTACGATGGTAACCAAGGTAAACATCGGGTTACTAGGCGCGGCCCTGCGCTTAGTAACCCGATGTTTACCCTGATTACCCGGGGACCTCAGCATCTTTGGTCGCTGGAGAGATGTCTGTGTGACAGCTCCCCAGCGACCACACAACGACTTACCAACGATCACGGACAGGTCGTATCGCTGGTCGTGATCGTTGGTTAATCATTTTGTGTAATGGTACCCTTAGGGTGGCAATAAAATGTAGCCATTATGGGATACTTAGGTATAAAGAATTCAAATTCATTCTTGTCTAACATTGCCAGAGAAAGTCCATGTGTTACAATGTCCCTTAATTCATTCATGAAAACACCAGTAGGGTCCGACGGAAGTGTACGATAGCAATCTCTATCACGTAGGATCCGTAAGCACATTTGTCTATAGTCAGAGGTGTCCATGACCACAACATTACTACTTTTAGCTGAAGGTTTTATGGTAACACTATGGTCCTTTCAAGACAACATAGTGTGGACATCTCCTGACACGAAAGGTTATATCGGACCTCAGAATGGCTCTTAGTCACATTTTCAATATCGCTTGTGACCATATTGAGAAAAATATCAATGGAGGTTAAATCACTTTGAGGAGGAGGCATCCTCCTACTTTTACACTTTAGGTCAGTAAATGGGCCTCCACCCCTAATATTGGGGTCTACATCAGATAGATTATATAATAGTCTAATATCTTCCAAAAGTGAATCGGGGACCCCAAAGTCTGCACTTATTTTCTTGTTCTCTTGAATATGGAATTTCTTCCATTTCAATTTGTGGACAAACAAATGGAGGCCCTTGATTCCGTCAAATATATCAAAATCACTGGAGGCCACGAATGACAAACCCTTGCTTAGAACTTCCATTTCATCACTAGTTAGTACTCTAGATGATAAATTTAGGACCTGGGATTTTCCACTTGATGCTGTGAACCCCTTTGATTTATTCTGTTTTGTAGAGGGTAACTTTGTTCTATAAAAGAAGTAGTGGGAAAATTGGGTCTACGTTCAGTACCTCTTCTCTTACCACCACCACATCCTTTTTGTCTTCCCCTTCGTACCTTCTGATAACCTTCTATATCTGATACCTCTGTATTAGTAGAGGTATAATCCACCTCTTGGGTCCTGAAGTCCCTATTGGGATAAAGATAGGCCTTATTTTCCTTGAAATCCTGTGAATCACAGATACATTGTTTGTTTCCTTTCTTTAAGATGAAATTGGAAACGTTCTAAAATATTCTGTAAGTTCAGTTCTTTAGTAGCAAATTTAGGTTCAGAGGAAAATTTCATAGTTACCTCAATCTGTTCCTTCAGAACCTCATTAGATTTATTAAGGGTAAAGGTACCGTCACACTAGGCGATATCGCCAGCAATCCGTGACGTTGCAGCGACCTGGATGGCGATATCGCTGTATTTGACACGCAGCAGCGATCTGGATCCCGCTGTGAAATTGCTGGTCGCTGCTAGAAGGTCTGCACATTATTTGGTCGCTAGGTCGCCGTGTATCGCCGTGTTTGACAGCAAAAGCGACGATACCAGCGATATTTTACACTGGTAACCAGGGTAAACATCGGGTTACTAAGCGCAGGGCCGCGCTTAGTAACCCGATGTTTACCCTGGTTACCAGCGTAAAAGTTAAAAAAACAAACAGTACATACTCACCTGCGCGTCCCCCAGCCTCTGCTTCCTGACACTAAAGCGCCGGCCCTAAACTGAAAGTGAAAGCAACAGCGGTGACGTCACCGCTGTGCTGTTAGGGCCGGAGCTCAGTCAGCGTCAGGATGCAGAGGCTGGGGGACGCGCAGGTGAGCATGTACTGTTTGTTTTTTTAACTTTTACGCTGGTAACCAGGGTAAACATCGGGTTACTAAGCGCGGCCCTGCGCTTAGCAACCCGATGTTTACCCTGGTTACCCGGGGACCTCGGCATCGCTGGTCGCTGGAGAGCTGTCTGTGTGACAGCTCTCCAGCGACCAAACAGCGACGCTGCAGCGATCGGCATTGCTGTCGCTATCGCTGCAGCGTCGCTTAGTGTGACGGTACCCTTAAACATTCCTCAATCAATGAGAATCTGCATGAATTTCAATGAACTGTTTGTGGCCTCCCTCTTTCCCTTGGTGAGAAAATCAGGACTCATATTTCAAATCAGGTGCCAAAGAAATCCTCAAATAGTGTGGTACTATATCTGCTTTTATGTAACTTTAAAGGCCCTGAACCTTCCATCAAGACACAATTTGATTCTTATAGACTCTTGTCAGTTCCCTAAAGGCAGAATTAAATGTTGGAGTATATTTCTTTTATTGAAATTCACGGTCTGAAAAAATATCCTTGACCTCAGTCAGCCAATGATTGGTATCTATCCCAGTGTTAAGGAAATCATGCAAACAAACACACACATTATCACCAGGCTATGTAGGATCTCATCTACAATACCACTGCTGTGTGAAAATTTTCTCATGAAGCAGTGATGCCCTAAGGGAGATCACTGGAGCTGATTAGCTGATGAACTCCAGTGAACTCTCTCATGGCAGCTCAGTGATACACTGTGGGAGCGATTACCTCCTGCCAGTGTATCGTCTGCGGCTGGGTAGAGCAGTCACATTCCCTGATGTGACTGTTCTACACGTGCGATCATCATGGGACACTTGGGATTACGTGGACTACAGTGGACAGGTGAGTATATGGTGGTTTATTATTTTTTTATTTTTTTCCAGTAGATATGGGCATCTGGGATTGGGCATTAAGGTGAGTATATGTTGTTTTTTAATTTTAGATTTTTCAAGGAGATGAGGGCATTGGTGATTTGGTGTTAGGTGAGTATAATGTGTTTTTTTTTTTTATTTGAATATGTATGTAATTATTTGAAATGTTGTGGTTTTTTTTAAATTGTGAGCACAGGCGCAATGTTACTGCAACATGTGAATGCTGCCTTACCGATTAGTCTACCATACCCCTTAGCTGTAGTTTGTGGTTATAGATGAGTTAAAAATCAGATGAAAAAATAACTGTGGGGAAAATAATTAACCATAACTTGCTAAAGCTCAGATGGAAATCCATTTAATCAGATTAAATAAAAGAATATTTCAATTAAACCATATGTATGCAGTGACCTGAAGCCATATGCAAAATGTTATAGGTTTATCTTCAAACGTTGATGTAATAATACTATATAGTAGGAAATAGCATTGACTTCCAATTGATTTACCTAATGGGGCAGAGCAGATGCAGCAAAATCTAATCCTTACCAGCTGCTTTTGCAGCTCTGACGTGCGGAGGCTGTCATACAAAGTCCCTGCTCCACTCACAGTATTCTGTTGACAGCAGCTCGGAATATGACTTTATCATGCCTGTCGTTCCCCTAAATCATTTTTGCTTGAAAAGGAGAATGACTTGGCATATATGTGTACAGTATATTTAGGAATGCAATTTCCTACTAGCCCAATCACTCCCGTTTGTAAGGAAAACAATTTGAGTCGTCAGTGTTTATTAGGGAATTGATGTCAATGCCTTTCACTTTACCTTTGGATTAAACTTTGTGCCAATTAAGCCCTTGAGCTAAGCTCTGTGGACAATGCTGTATGACTACTCATGTGATTGTCGTTACAATCAATAGGCCCATATAGTCTATTGTGTATCATGCATGTCAGTGCCTGCACTACTGGCTTCAATCTCTTGAAAGAAATCAGCTGGAAAAGATTAACATTCTCTAAGGAAGGACATTTTATGTCAAGACTAGATTCCGGTTTTTATCTTGTGGCCAAAAATCGCTTTGTGCCACTGCTACAGCACAGCAAGATACTTAGTGAATGGGGCCACAATACTTGAATGTGAAAACATATTGGATTCCTTGTAACTTCCTTGTGGATGTTGAAGTACCTTGCAGGTATCAATGCCACCTCATTTATCATTATTTTGAGCTGTGGCAGCGATGCAGACTGATTTTTGGATGCACGAGTCACTGCCAATATTGCTTTGTAGCCTTAAAATTACACACATTATGCAATATATTCAGATTGTAAATTGGAAATATAGAGATGTGCTGATCTACCATGACCTATAAAGCATTGTCAGGTAAAGGGAATAACATTCACTAATCTGGTAACAATTATATATAGGTGCTTCTCACACAATTACAATATCATCAAAAATTTAATTTATTTCAGTTCTTCAATACAAATAGTGAAACTCATGTTATTTAGAGTCATTGCAAACAGAATAATCTATTTCAAGTGTTTATTTCTGTTAATGTTGATGATTCTGGTTTACAGCCAAAGAAAACCTAAAAGTCATTTTCTCAGTAATGACCGTGGCCTGTGGCACTGCTCACATATTATGGAAGCCCAGGTTGCTTTGATAGCAGCCTCCAGCTCGTCTGCATTGTTGTGTCTGGTGTCTCTCATCTTCCTCTTGGCAATACCCCATAAATTCTCTATGGGGTTAAGGTCAGGAGAGTTTGCTGGCCAATCAAGTACAGTGGTACTGTTGTTTTTTAACCAGGTATTGGTACTTTTGACAGTGTGGACAGGTGCCAAGTCCTGTGGAGAATGAAATTTCCCTCTGAATAAAGCTTGTGGGCAGAAGGAAGCATAAAGTGTTCTAAAATTTCCTGACAGACAGCTGCACTGACTTTGGTCTTGATAAAACACAATGTACCTACACCAGCAGATGACATGGCTCCCAAAACCATCACTGATTCTGGAAACTTCACACTAGACCTCAAGCAGCTTGGATTGTGTGACTCTCAACTCTTCCTCCAGACTCTGGGACCTTGATTTCCAAATGAAATGCAAAATTTACTTTCATGTTAGGGCATGTTAGGTTAGGTTATGGGTTGAACTAGATGGACTTAAAGTCTTCCTTCAACCTTAATAACTATGTACATGCGATCTCATCTGAAAACAACACTTCGGACCAGTGAGCAACAGTCCAGTTCTTTTTCTCCTTGGCTCAAGTAAGACGCTTCTGACATTGTCTATTGACCATGAGTGGCTTGACACAAGGAATGCAACACTTGTAGCCAATGTCCTGGATATGTCTGTGTGTGGTGGCTCTTGAAGCAATGACTCCAGCAGCTGTCCACTCCTTGTGAATCTCCCCATAATTTTTGAATGGCCTTTTTTGAACAATCATTTCAAGGTTATGATTATCCCGGTGGCTTGTGCACCTTTTTCTACCACACTTTTTCCTTCCACTCCACTTTCCATTAATATGCTTGGATACAACACTCTCTGAACAGACAGCTTCTTTAGCAATGACCTTTTGTGGCTTACCCTCCTTGTGGAGCGTGTCAATGTCTGCCTTCTGGACATCTGTCAAATCAGCAGTCTTCCCCATGATTGTAGAGCCTACTATAACAGACTAACGGACATTTTTAAATACTTAGGAAGCCTTTACAGATTTTTTTTGTTAATTATTCTAATTTACTGAGATAATGACTTCTGGGTTTTCACTGGCTGTAAGCCATAATCATCAACATTAACAGAAATAAACACTTGAAATAGATCACTCTTTGTACTGACTCTATATAATATAGGAGTTTCACTTTTTGTTTTGAATAACTGAAATAAATTAACTTTTTGATAATATTCTAATTTTGTGAGAAGCACCTGTATTAGGTAGCAAGGAAACAATGAAGAACTTAGCTTGATGTGTTAGACATAGGGATAATGGGCAAGGGTAAGGGTCTGACAAACTTTGACAAGGGCCATGTTATGAAGGCTAGATTACTGTGTTATTCATCTCCAAAATGGCATCTCTTGTGGGGTGTTCTGGATATGTGGGGTGTTAGTACCTCCGAAAAATGACTTAAGGAAGAAAAAAATAATGAACAGCATTATTTTTCAAAAGGAGCAAAGCTTTACTATCCTGATTAGATACCACAGAAAAACTACTGTTGCACAACTTACAGAAAAATCTAATGCTGTATATAACCCAGTACATGAATTTTGCTTCCCTGCAAATTCAGCAGCAAGTACCTGGTGTACTTTGCATTTCAGCAGCCATAACTTTTTTTATTTTTTCACTGATATGGCAGTGAGAGGCTTTATTTTATAATTCATTTTCCAGCACTTTTGTATTTCATATCAATCACCAAATGTTAGGTGTCAAGTTCCCGCCTCTGCACAGGGGGTATCTCAAGCCATCTCCGCTGCGGTCTGCCATTCTTCTCCAGCCGCAGTGGAGTCTGCTTAGCGGAGACGTCGGTCCCAGCATCTGACTCAGACTGATCCTGGGTGACTGGTTACTAGTTCTTCTAGGCTCTGCCTTTGTAGCCAGCGCTGATCAGCATGGAGCAGATTCTTCTGGAACTAAGTCCTGCTTTTCCCATACTGGGTATGCCCACGGGACGACCTCCCATTGGAGGTCGGGGGTCACATGCGCAGGTTCTGAAGTGGTTCCTGTTGGACCAACTAAGAAGGTCCTTGAGTGCTAAAACTATAAAAGGTTTGCATGGCTGCACAGCCATGTGCTAGTATTACCTAAGTTATGACCTCAGTGCCAGTGTGGTCATGCTTGCATGTGGTCAGGGTTTGACTGAAATAAGCCCCTAGAATACTGGCACCTCTGGTGAGGAGTTTGTGTATGTGGATTCAGGGTTTGGCTGAAATAAGCCCCTAGAATACCGGCACCTCCGGTGAGGAGTTTTGTGTGTGCTATGCTGACTGCATGACTTCTGTCGGCTCTATTAGGTAGCTGTTCCTCTGTGAGGTTAACAGTGCACAGCGTTCTCTTTTCTCAAGTGAACCTGTGAAGTAACAGAGTTCGCTCATACTGCCATATAGTATTGTCTGTTGTGAATTCTGCTCTTGGGCTCCCTCCGGTGGTTGTTGGTGGTAGTGCAGTTGTCTCTGGATTGTAATCCAGGGCAGGTGTTTCTGCTGATTGCAGCTCTACTAGGTATTTAGGTGTGCAGGATCCATTAGTCCCTGCCAGTTGTCCATTGTTCTTGGAGGGATTGCATGTCTGGCTCCTCATGCCCTGCTGTCAATTCAGCTAAGATAAGTGTCTGGTTTTTTGTCTCTGTAGCACAAATGCAGTGTGCTTTACAATTCAGTGCAATTCATTGTGTTTTTGTCCAGCTTAGACTTTGTTTGGATTTTTCAGTCAAGCTGGATTCTCTGGAGATGCAGATATACATTCTATGTCTTTTAGTTAGATGTAGAATATTTTGTATTTTCTGCTGTGAATATTTTTAGGGTTTTAATACTGACCGCTTAGAATTCTGTCCTATCCTTTTCTATTTAGCTAGAAGTGCCTCTTTTGCTAAATCCTGCTTTCTTCCTGCATGTGTCTTTCCTCTTATACTCACAGTCAATATTTGTGGGGGGCTGCCTATCCTTTGGGGTTCTGCTCTGAAGCAAGATAGAATTCCCCTTTCCATCTATAGGGGTATTTAGTCCTCCGGCTGTGTTGAGGTGTCTAGGACGTGTTAGGTACACCCCACGGCTACTTCTAGTTGCGGTGTCAGTTTAGAGTTTGTGGTCAGTACAGGTACCACCTTCTCCAGAGAATGTCTCATGTGGCTCCAGGGTCACCGGTTCATAACAGTACAACTGGCCAACAATGAGTTAAATGCATCTCAGAAGAAGGGAAGAAAGGTGTTGAGCCATTTTTTTTTCTGTAGCCTGTTTTGTCTTTCCTTCCCTCTTTTCCTCTGGGTGACTGAGGAGTTTTGTGCTAGCATGGATGTTCAGGGATTAGCTTCTCGTGTAGACCAGCTTGCTGCTAGGGTACAAGGTATTTCAGATTATATTGTTCAGACACTGGTTTTAGAGCCTAGGAGTCCTACTCCTGATTTGTTTTTTGGGGACAGGTCCAAATTTTTGAGTTTTAAAAACAACTGTAAACTGTTTTTTGCTCTGAAACCTCGTTCCTCTGGTGATCCCATTCAGCAGGTTAAAATTGTCATCTCCCTGCTGCGTGGCGATCCTCAGGATTGGGCATTTTCCCTGGAATCTGGGAATCCGGCCTTGCTTAATGTAGACACCTTTTTTCAGGCTCTATGGTTATTATATGATGAACCAAATTCTGTGGATCATGCGGAGAAGACCTTGTTGGCCCTGTCTCAGGGTAAAGAAGCGGCAGAATTGTATTGTCAGAAATTTAGAAAATGGTCTGTGCTGACTAAATGGAATGAGGATGCTTTGGCGGCAATTTTCAGAAAGGGTCTTTCTGAATCTGTTAAAGATGTTATGGTGGGGTTTCCCACGCCTGTTGCTCTGAGTGATTCTATGTCTCTGGCCATTCAGATTGATCGGCGCTTGCGGGAGCGCAGAACTGTGCGCACTGTGGCGTTGTCCTCTGAGCAGATACCTGAGCCTATGCAGTGTGATAGGATTCTGTCTAGAGCGGAACAACAAGGATTCAGACGTCAGAATAGGTTGTGTTTTTACTGTGGCGATGCTTCCCATGTCATTTCAGTCTGCCCTAAGCGTACAAAGAGAATCGCTAGTTCAGTTACCATCAGTACTCCTAAATTTCTGTTGTCTGTGACCTTGATCTGCTCATTGTCGTCATTTTCTGTCATGGCGTTTGTGGATTCAGGCGCCGCTTTGAACTTAATGGACTTTGAATTTGCCAAGCGTTGTGGTTTCCCCTTGCAGTCTTTGCAGAACCCTATTCCTTTTAGGGGCATTGATGCTACACCTTTGGCTAAAAATAAACCCCAGTTTTGGACACAGGTGACCATGTGCATGGTGCCAGCCCATCAGGAAGATTGTCGTTTTCTGGTGTTGCATAATTTGCATGATGCTATTGTGCTGGGTTTTCCATTGTTGCAGGTACATAATCCGGTGTTGGATTGGAAATCTATGTCTGTGACTAGTTGGGGTTGTCAGGGGGTTCATAATGACGTTCCTTTGATGTCAATCTCCTCTTCCTTCTCTTCTGAAATTCCAGAGTTTTTGTCTGATTTTCAGGATGTATTCCACGAGCCCAAGTCCAGTTCCCTTCCACCGCATAGGGACTGTGATTGTGCTATTGACTTGATTCCAGGCTGTAAGTTTCCTAAGGGCCGACTTTTCAACCTGTCTGTGCCTGAACATACCGCCATGCGGAGTTATGTTAAGGAGTCTTTGGAGAAAGGGCATATTCGGCCATCTTCTTCACCGTTGGGAGCAGGATTTTTTTTTGTTGCTAAGAAGGATGGCTCCTTGAGACCCTGTATTGATTATCGCCTCTTGAATAAGATCACGGTCAAGTTTCAATACCCCTTGCCTTTGCTTTCCGATTTGTTTGCTAGGATTAAGGGGGCTAGTTGGTTTACTAAGATTGACCTTCGAGGGGCATATAATCTAGTTCGTATTAAGCAGGGTGATGAATGGAAAACTGCTTTTAATACGCCCGAAGGCCATTTTGAATACCTTGTGATGCCATTCGGGCTCTCTAATGCTCCATCAGTTTTTCAGTCCTTCATGCATGATATCTCCTGGAATTATCTTGATAAATTCATGATTGTATATTTGGATGACATTTTGATTTTTTCCGATGATTGGGAGTCTCATGTGAAACAGGTCAGGATGGTATTTCAGATCCTTCGTGATAATGCTTTATTTGTGAAGGGGTCTAAGTGTCTCTTTGGAGTGCAGAAGGTTTCTTTTTTGGGCTTCATTTTTTCTCCCTCATCTATAGAGATGGATCCGGTTAAGGTTCAGGCCATTCATGATTGGATTCAGCCCACATCCGTGAAGAGCCTTCAGAAATTTTTGGGCTTTGCTAATTTTTATTGCCGTTTCATTGCTAACTTCTCCAGTGTGGTTAAACCCCTGACCGATTTGACGAAGAAAGGCGCTGATGTGACAAATTGGTCCTCTGCGGCTGTCTCTGCCTTTCAGGAGCTTAAACGCCGATTTACTTCTGCCCCGGTGTTGCGTCAGCCGGATGTTTCTCTTCCATTTCAGGTTGAGGTTGACGCTTCTGAGATTGGGGCAGGGGCCATTTTGTCTCAGAGGAATTCTGATGGTTCCTTGATGAAACCATGTGCCTTCTTTTCCCATAAGTTTTTGCCTGCTGAACGCAATTATGATGTCGGCAATCGGGAGTTGTTGGCTATGAAATGGGTATTTGAGGAATGGCGACATTGGCTTAAGGGAGCCAAGCACCGTATTGTGGTCTTGACCGATCATAAAAATCTGATTTACCTCGAGTCTGCCAAACGGCTGAATCCTAGACAGGCTCGATGGTCCCTGTTTTTCTCCCGTTTTGATTTTGTGGTCTCTTATCTTCCGGGTTCTAAGAATATTAAGGCTGATGCCCTCTCTAGGAGTTTTTTGGCTGATTCTCCTGAGGTCCTTGAACCGGTCGGCATTCTGAAGGAACGGGTGGTCCTTTCTGCCATTTCCCCTGATTTACGACGGGTTCTTCAGGAATTTCAGGCTGACAAACCTGACCGCTGTCCAGTGGGGAAACTGTTTGTTCCTGATAGATGGACTAGTAGAGTGATTTCTGAGGTTCATTGTTCTGTGTTGGCTGGCCATCCTGGTATTTTTGGTACCAGAGATTTGGTTGGTAGGTCCTTTTGGTGGCCTTCTTTGTCGCGTGATGTGCGTTCTTTTGTGCAGTCCTGTGGGACTTGTGCGCGGGCCAAGCCTTGTTGTTCCCGTGCTAGTTGGTTGCTTTTGCCTTTGCCGGTCCCTGAGAGGCCCTGGACGCATATTTCTATGGATTTTATTTCAGATCTTCCTGTTTCCAAGAGGATGTCGGTTATCTGGGTGGTTTGTGACCGGTTCTCTAAGATGGTTCATTAGGTGCCTTTGCCTAAATTGCCTTCCTCTTCTGATCTGGTTCCGTTGTTTTTTCAGCATGTGGTTCGTTTGCATGGTATTCCGGAGAATATTGTGTCCGACAGAGGTTCCCAGTTTGTTTCTAGGTTTTGGCGGGCCTTTTGTGCTAGGCTGGGCATTGATTTGTCTTTTTCTTCCGCATTTGATCCTCAGACAAATGGCCAAACTGAGCGAACTAATCAGACTTTGGAAACTTATTTGAGATGCTTTGTGTCTGCTGATCAGGATGATTGGGTGGCTTTCTTGCCATTGGCCGAGTTTGCCCTTAATAATCGGGCTAGTTCGGCTACCTTGGTTTCTCCCTTCTTTTGTAATTTTGGTTTTCATCCTCGTTTTTCTTCAGGGCAGGTTGAGCCTTCTGATTGTCCTGGTGTGGATTCTGTGGTTGACAGGTTGCAGCAGATATGGGCTCATGTGGTGGACAATTTGGTGTTGTCTCAGGAGGAGGCTCAATGTTTTGCTAACCGTCGTCGGCGTGTTGGTTCCCTGCTTCGGGTTGGGGATTTGGTCTGGTTGTCTTCCCGTCATGTTCCTATGAAGGTTTCTTCCCCTAAGTTTAAGCCTCGGTTTATTGGTCCTTATAGGATTTCTGAGATTATCAATCTGGTGTCTTTTCGTTTGGCCCTTCCGGCCTCTTTTGCCATCCATAATGTTTTCCATAGATCTTTATTGCGGAAATATGTGGTGCCCCTTGTTCCCTCTGTTGATCCTCCTGCCCCTGTGTTGGTTGATTGGGAGTTGGAGTATGTGGTTGAGAAGATTTTGGATTCTCGTTTTTCGAGGCGGAAGCTTCAGTATCTGGTCAAATGGAAGGGTTATGGCAAGGAGGATAATTCTTGGGTTTTTGCCTCTGATTTCCATGCTGCTGATTTGGTCCGTGCCTTTCATCTGGCTCGTCCTGATCGGCCTGGGGGCTCTGGTGAGGGTTTGGTGACCCCTCTTCAAGGGGGGGTACTGTTGTGAATTCTGCTCTTTTGCAGGTTCTGAAGTGGTTCCTGTTGGACCAACTAAGAAGGTCCTTGAGTGCTAAAACTATAAAAGGTTTGCATGGCTGCACAGCCATGTGCTAGTATTAACCTAAGTTATGACCTCAGTGCCAGTGTGGTCATGCTTGCATGTGATCAGGGTTTGACTGAAATAAGCCTCTAGAATACCGGCACCTCCGGTGAGGAGTTTTGTGTGTGCTATGCTGACTGCATGACTTCTGTCGGCTCTATTAGGTAGCTGTTCCTCTGTGAGGTTAACAGTGCACAGCGTTCTCTTTTCTCAAGCGAATCTGTGAAGTAACAGAGTTTGCTCATACTGCCATATAGTATTGTCTGTTGTGAATTCTGCTCTTGGGCTCCCTCCGGTGGTTGTTGGTGGTAGTGCAGTTGTCTCTGGGTTGTAATCCAGGGCAGGTGTTTCTGCTGATTGCAGCTCTACTAGGTATTTAGGTGTGCAGGATCCATTAGTCCCTGCCAGTTGTCCATTGTTCTTGGAGGGATTGCATCTCTGTCTGTCTCCTCATGCCCTGCTGTCAATTCAGCTAAGATAAGTGTCTGGTTTTTTGTCTCTGTAGCACACATGCAGTGTGCTTTACAATTCAGTGCAATTCATTGTGTTTTTGTCCAGCTTAGACTTTGTTTGGATTTTTCAGTCAAGCTGGATTCTCTGGAGATGCAGATATACATTCTATGTCTTTAGTTAGATGTAGAATATTTTGTATTTTCTGCTGTGAATATTTTTAGGGTTTTAATACTGACCGCTTAGAATTCTGCCCTATCCTTTTATATTTAGCTAGAAGTGCCTCTTTTGCTAAATCCTGCTTTCTTCCTGCGTGTGTCTTTTCTCTTATACTCACAGTCAATATTTGTGGGGGGCTGCCTATCCTTTGGGGTTCTGCTCTGAAGCAAGATAGAATTCCCCTTTCCATCTATAGGGGTATTTAGTCCTCCGGCTGTGTCGAGGTGTCTAGGACGTGTTAGGTACACCCCACGGCTACTTCTAGTTGTGGTGTCAGTTTAGGGTTTGCGGTCAGTACAGGTACTACCTTCTCCAGAGAACGTCTCATGCGGCTCCAGGGTCACCGGTTCATAGCAATTGTCTTTTACTAGCAGCAGGTTCTCTCCTGCACGGTGGACCCCGGGTTGCGAACGCACCTACTACTCAATATATATATATATATATATATATATATATATATATATATATATATATATATACTTCTGTCTCTTCCCCACTATCCCATAGAATGTAAGTCCGCAAGGACAGGGTCCTCTCCGCTTTGTACCAGTCTGTCACTGTAAACTTGTTTACTGTAAATGATATTTATAACCCTGTATGTAACCCCTTTCTCATGTACAGCACCATGGAATTAATGGTGCTATATAAATAAATAATAATCATAATAATATATATATATATATATATATATATATATATATATATATATATATATGTATATATATATATATATATATATATATATATATATATATACTCGGTGCGTTCCGCCATCCTAACACCTTATCATCTATATGTTTTTTCTTTGCAAAACAAGTATATTAAAAACGTAATGTAGGGGATTTTGAAAAATGTTTTACTTAATTCATGTTTCACACTATTGTCATGTTTATACTGTTACATGGAGACATGATGCTCAGTGCATGCTTTAACTTATGGGATGGTCACAAAGACATGATCACTGTCCTACCAGGATTAGTCTATTGCATTTTGTTATACTTTGTATTCATTCTATTTTCAATGGCAATTTTACTGTTTTTTTTTTTATCTTTATACTATATACAGTAGATATTATGCACATAGTGATATATCAATTGACTAATTTAATTTGATAATTAAATTAAGCAATAGGCTGGAGGACCCTTATATACTCTATGGGGTAGGTCACTTTATTGTGTTCTAAGTGACAAGCTATGTCTGGCATGCCAATATGAGGAGATTTAAATGCCTTTCATGCTCCGCTGGGAAATTAAATAAGGAAATTGATACAATTTGTATTTTTTATTGTGTGGCATGCTGTTAGCCCTATAAAGCATTTTTTTATTTTTCTACCAACTGATACTGGTTGATTTTTTTTCTTTGATTTACTGCCTGGAAGGGGGAATCTGGGCCTGTCAACTGTGTATCTTGGAGTAATCTTTTCCACCTTTGTGAGTGCTGTTCCACATTTAGTTTTGCACAAGCCTAAACATTGTGACATACCAAATGCATTGTCTATGTCAGTTTCAGCAGAATAATGCTCTCTGTCACTACACAAATGATTAGGAATGGTTTGGGTGAGATGGAAAAATATAAAACAGTTTTCTTAGCCACCACATTCCCTACATCTTAATGTTCAACGCTGATGACCTGGTGTCAGGTGCAACCTGACATCTTTGGTAGTCTATGGAGCACACAGAGAGTATGTTAGGGGTCGAGTTCCCACCTCTGCACAGGGGGAATCTCGGGCCATCTCCGCTGCGGTCTCCCATTCTTCTATTGCCGCAGTGGAGCCTGCTCAGCGGAGACGTCAGTCCCAGCGTCTCACTCAGTCTGACTGTGTACAAAGAGTTACTGCTGCTTTTCCTGCTTCTGCCATGGAAGTCAGTGCTGGGCAACGGCGAGCAGATGCTCCTGGGACTAAGTCCTGCTTTTCTCGTTCTGAGCATGCCCAGAGTAAGATCTCTCAGTGGAGATTGAGGGTCACATGATCAGATTCTGCAGCTAGGCCATTGGTCCTTCAGGAAGGTCCTGTAGGTGCTCACACTCTGTGGCAGCCTCTCATTGGTCCTTCTAGGGAGGTCCTGTATGTGCTGCAACTATTTAAGGCTCACATGGCCGCACGGCCATGCGCTATTATTGTTCTATGTTATGTGCTTTGCGCCAGTGTCTACAAGGAATTCTGGAAAATAATGTTTCCTATTCAATCTCAGTTTGTTTCTAAATTCTGGAGGGCATTCTGTATTAAGAAAGACCAATGGTTAGACTGAATGTGTCAACCAAACACTCAAGCAGTTTCTTCCTTGTTATGTCTCTGATCTTCAGTCTGACTGGGTGGAACACTTGCCGTTAGCCGAATTTGTCATTAAAGGGAAGGTGCCACCAGTTTTCTTGTAGTTTGTTTTTTTGTGAAATTAAGCTTAAAATAGTAAATAAAATGTACTAATGCAATGTTTGCACTGTTTGCAAACATTTTTATATGAAAAATATTATATATTTTCTTACAAATATAAATATTGACCACTAGGGGGAGCATTTTCCGTTTTAGACCTCAAGCAGCTATAGTGAGACTTGCCAGCTTTACTGTTAGCTGGAAAATCTGTGCAGTAACTGCTGACATCAGCATTTCCCTCCCCTTTTGGGTGGTCTAATATCCCTGGGGCAGAATGAAGAGCAGCATCACAGGGCAGAGACATTTTGTGTATGACTGACCTGTGATCTGCTATCACCAGCAGTTACTGCATCAGAAGCACAGTTAGTTTATGTGGTGTGTCCACATACAGCAGCATTGTCTGTGCAGAGCTGTCTGTGACTCATCCCTCAGTAAGATAAGAAGGAGCTCCAGGTCTGCAGTGAATGGCCAGGCATTGTGGAGGGAGGGGAGAGATACATTGTATGGCAGAGACAGGTGTCAGGTGTCACCTCTCTCTGCAGGCTGTGAATGCAGCTTAATGGAGTGAATGGAGCTCCTGTGATAGAGAGTAAGTGGAGCTGGGCAGAGAGCACTGGGCTATAATAAAATGGCTGCTAGTCACACTTACAGCAGTGAGTTGTGCAGCCCACAGAGGCGTGCCCAGCTGACTGCTAACACCTCTCCAATGTTAAAGATAGGGTCAGTGCCGGTCTATTATCTCCTATGTCCATGAGGTGCTGTAAAATGACACTGTTAGTGTCGTGAACTGCTGTGAAACCAAGATGTCAGCCCCCAGTTCCTTCTTTAAACACATATAACACACGAAATCTGTTTCACATGCATTTAAAACTTGGTTATAGCAGCATGTTATGCTACATTACAGTGATTTATTAATGATCTACAAACGCGGTACCTTACCTTTAAAGGGTTGTCCACTACTTTCAGTTAACCCCCCAATGTATCCCCCTGGGGCCCCTAATGAATTTTATAAATACCTTCTGTTGCTTTTTCGCCTGTTAGCGGCGCTATGGCGGCGGCTGAGTCTGGGTCACGTGACCCCCAGGCTCCAGCCACCGCTAATTTCCGCTGACGTCACATCAATTTACAGCCTCTTGAAATTGACGTGACGTCAGCAACAGGCGTGACCCAGCCTCCACAGACAGCAGTCACTCAAGAGTGACTGGGCTGTGGGCGGGGCTGTGGGCTGCCTGCGGGGCTGTGCTGGGGGTGGGCGGGACTGTGCTGTGGGTGGGGCTGTGCTGGTGTCTGTTCTGGGGTCTGCTGGCTGGCCACGCTCATGTTCCGAGATGTGCGGCCAGTGCATTGACGGCGGCGGCCGGTGCAGTGGTGGTGGCTGGTGTGGCAGCGGCTGGTGCGGTGGCAGCACGGCCGGTGCGGTGGCAGCTGCGGAGGCGGCCGGTGCGGTGCGGCCGCGGCAGGGGACTGTGTGGTGAATCTGCCGAAGGTGCTGGAGTGTGCAGGTGGGTCTGCGGGGCTGTGCGGTGGGTACATTGGTGTGTGTGTCTCTGTGTGCAGGCATCGTCCGATCGGACTACAAGTCCCATCGGGCTCTGCCTGCTACAGTGAGTGACACATTAGCCAATGATGGGACAGTAGTAGTCCCATCATCCGGCTAATGTGTTGAATGTAAAAAAAAAACACACACATATATACAGTACATACATACATAAATAAAACACACATACAGAACATGCACCATGTGACATGCAGCATGCAACATGTGATGACATGCAACATGAGGCATGCAACATGCTACGACATGCAACATGTGACAACATTCGACATGCAGCATGCAACATGTGATGACATGCACCATGCAGCATGTGTCAACATGTGACATGCACCATGCGACAACATGCAATGACATGCACCATGTGACGACATGCAACATGCGACGACATGCAACATGCAATATGTGACATCATGCAACATGCACCATTCGACATGTGAAATGTGACATGCACTATGCGACGTGCAGCATGTGACCTGTGACAACAGGCGACATGCAACATGCGACATGCGATGACATGTACCATGCGATGACATGCACCATGCGACATGCACCATGCGACATGTGACAAAATGTGACATGCACCATGCGACATGTGACATGCAGCATGCAACATGTGACAACATGTAACATGCACATGTGACACGCAGCATGTGACATGCAACATGTGACAACATGCGACATGCAGCATGTGACATGTGACAACATGCAACATGCAGTATGCAACATGTGACAACATGTGACATGCAGCATGTGACAACATGTGACATGCAGCATGTGACAACATGTACCATGCGATGACATGCACCATGCAACATGCAGCATGTGACATGCGGCGACATGTGCCATGCGACGACATGCAGCATTCGACATGCAACACGTGTCATCATGCGACATGCACCATGTGACATATAGCATGCGACATGTGACGGCATGTGACAACATGCAACATGCTTTGACATGCAGCATGCGACAACATGCAACATGTGACATGCGACATGCCACATACAGTACAGAAATACAACATACATATAGACATACAGTACATATAACATAGAGTACATACTCACCATCACTAGTCACTTTGTTCCCTGAAGCCATTGTCACCTGTAAAAAATATTAAAATAACAAACAAACACTATACTCCCTGATCCGCAGATATTCAATTAAAACGAGTGTCCCACGATGATCTCCCGTGGAGAACAGCAGCATCAGTGGATGCGACTGCTCTCCAGGGGCTCCAGGAATACAATGATGGAAGGTATCCTTCCTTAATGTATTCCCCACAATGTATTCCTACGTCCCTATGAGAAAATAGTCCTTAGTCTCACTTTTGGTATTGCTGTGTGAGAAAGTTCCCACGCAGCTTTTTGCCATAAAGTGAGATCAGTGAACTATAGTAACCTCTCAGTGATGCACTGCAGGAGCCATTGTCTCCTGTCAGTGTGCCACTGAAGGTCCTATAGAGCAGTGACATCATCCAATGTCACTGTTCTAAAGGGGAGATTGTCGTGGGACACTCGTTATTAATTGGACTGTGTTGGACAGGTAGTATATGGTTTATTATTTTACGTTTTTTGCAGGCGCTGAAGTATGGTGTTGTGAATTCCGCTCTTGGGCTCCCTCCGGTGGTTGTAAGTAGCACTTTTGTGAGTTCTGCTCTTGGGCTCCCTCCGGTGGTTTAAAGTGGTATGTCTGCTTCTTGGATTAAGCAACAGCAGCTGCTTCCACTGATCGTCTTTCTGGCTCGGCTATTTTAGTCTGGCCTTTTCCCTCAATCAATGCCAGTTGTCAATTGTTCCTGCTTGGAATCACGGCTCTTTTGGATTTTCCTGACACTCTGACCTGTTCAGCAAAGATAAGTCCTTGCTTGTCTTTTTGCAGTCCTCTTGTTGTGGACTTTATTGTTCAGCACATTCTATGTTTTGCTCATTTGTCCAGCTTATCAGTATGGATCTATTCAACTAAGCTGGTAGCTTTGGGCAGCAGATTTTGCCCTCCACATCTTTAGTCAGGTGTGGAGATTTTTGCATTTCTCTGCGGTGGACTTTTTCTAGTTTTTATTACTGACCGCACAGTGTTCTATCCTGTACTATCTATCTAGCTAGAAGTGGCCTCCTTTGCTAAATCTTGTTTCATTCTACGTATGTCATTTCCTTCTCCTCTCACTCATTATTTGTGGGGGGCTGTCTTTCCTTTGGGGATTTTCGCTGAGGCAAGATAGCTTTCCCGTTTCTACCTTTAGGGGTAGCTAGTTCTCCGACTGTGATGAGGTGTCCAGGGAGTGACAGGAACATCCCACGGCTACTGCTAGTGTTGTGTTAAGATCAGGAACTGCGGTCAGTATAGTTAGAGTTAGTCGCATGTCGCTCCTTAATCACCAGTCCATAACAGTACAACTGGCCAAAACGGAGTTGAATGCATCTCAAAAGAAGGAAAAGAAAAAGAGTTGTGAGCCATTTTTTTTAATTTAGTCTGTTTTGTCTTTTTCATTCCTCTTAATCTCTGGGTGGTTCAGGATTTGGGCGCGGGCATGGATGTTCAGGGTTTGTTTACTCGTGTGGATCAGCTTGCTGCAAGAGTACAGAGTATCCAAGATTATGTTGTTCAGACTCCGGTTTTAGAGCCTAGAATTCCTACTCCAGATTTGTTTTATGGGGATAGATCCAAGTTTTTGAACTTTAAAAATAACTGTAAATTGTTTTTTGCTCTGAAATCCCGTTCTTCTGGTGATCCCATTCAGCAAGTTAAAATAGTTATTTCTTTGCTGCGTGGTGACCCTCAGGACTGGGCATTCTCCCTTGAGTCAGGGGATCCGGCATTGCTTAATGTAGATGCATTTTTTCAATCGCTCGGATTATTGTATGACGAACCTAACTCTGTGGATCATGCGGAAAAAACCTTGTTGGCCCTGTGTCAGGGTCAGGAAGCGGCAGAATTATACTGCCAGAAATTTAGAAAATGGTCTGTGCTCACTAAAAGGAATGAGGATGCTCTGGCAGCAATTTTCAGAAAGGGTCTTTCTGAAGCCCTTAAAGATGTTATGGTGGGGTTCCCCACGCCTGTTGGTTTGAACGAATCTATGTCTCTAGCCATTCAGATTGATCGGCGCCTGCGCGAGCGCAAAATGGTGCACCATATGGCAGTGTCCTCTGAACAGAGTCCTGAGCCTATGCAATGTGATAGGATTTTGACTAGAGCAGAACAGAGGGGATACAGATGTCAGTATGGGCTGTGTTTTTACTGTGGTGATTCTGCTCATGCTATTTCTGATTGCCCTAAGCGTATTCAGAGGGTAGCTAGATCTGTTACCATCAGTACTGTACAGCCTAAATTTCTCCTGTCTGTGACCCCGATTTGCTCATCGTCATCCTTTTCTGTCATGGCATTTGTGGATTCAGGCACTGCCCTGAACTTAATGGACTTAGAATTCGCCAGGCGCTGTGGTTTTTCTTTGCAACCTTTGCAGAGCCCTATTCCTTTGAGGGGTATTGATGCTACACCGTTGGCCAAGAATAAACCTCAGTATTGGACTCAGCTGACTATGTGCATGGCTCCAGCACATCTGGAAGATTGCCGTTTTCTGGTGTTGCATAATTTACATGATGTTGTTGTACTGGGTTTCCCATGGTTCCAAGTACACAATCCAGTGCTGAATTGGAAATCTATGTCTGTGACTAGTTGGGGTTGTCAAGGGGTACAAAGTGACGTTCCTTTGATGTCAATTTCCTCTTCCCCCTCTTCTGATGTTCCTGAATTTTTGTCACATTTCCAGGATGTATTCGATGAGCCCAAGTCCAGTTCCCTTCCTCCGCATAGGGACTGTGATTGTGCTATTGACTTGATTCCTGGCTGTAAGTTTCCTAAGGGCCGACTTTTCAATCTATCTGTGCAGAGCATGCCGCCATGAGGAGCTATGTAAAGGAGTCTTTGGAGAAGGGGCATATTCGGCCGTCTTCATCACCATTGGGAGCGGGTTTCTTTTTTGTTGCCAAGAAGGATGGCTCCTTGAGACCCTGTATTGATTATCGCCTTCTTAATAAGATCACGGTCAAATTCCAATACCCTTTAACTCTGCTTTCTGATTTGTTTGCTCGGATTAAGGGGGCTAGTTGGTTTACCAAGATAGACCTTAGAGGGGCATATAATCTTGTTCGTATTAAACAGGGTGACGAATGGAAAACTGCATTTAATACGCCCGAAGGCCATTTTGAATACCTTGTGATGCCTTTCGGGCTTTCTAATGCTCCTTCTGTATTTCAGTCCTTCATGCATAATATTTTCCGCAATTATCTTGATAAATTCTTGATTGTGTATTTGGATGATATTTTGATTTTTTCCGATGATTGGGAGTCTCATGTGAAGCAGGTCAGGATGGTATTCCAGATCCTTCGTGATAATGCCCTATTTGTGAAGGGGTCTAAGTGCCTATTTGGAGTTCAGAAGGTCTCTTTTTTGGGGTTTATTTTTTCACCTTCGTCTATAGAAATGGATCCTGTTAAGGTCCAAGCCATTCATGACTGGATTCAGCCCACATCTGTGAAGAGCCTTCAGAAATTTTTGGGCTTTGCTAATTTTTATCGCCGTTTCATTGCCAACTTCTCCAGTGTGGTTAAACCCCTGACCGATTTGATGAAGAAAGGCGCTGATGTGACAAATTGGTCCTCTGCAGCTGTGGAGGCCTTTTAGGAGCTTAAACTCCGATTTACTTCTGCCCCTGTGTTGCGTCAGCCGGATGTTTCTCTTCCTTTTCAGGTTGAGGTTGACGCTTCTGAGATTGGGGCAGGGGCCGTTTTGTCACAGAGGAATTCTGATGGTTCCTTGATGAAACCATGTGCCTTCTTTTCCCGAAAGTTTTCGCCTGCGGAACGCAATTATGATGTCGGCAATCGGGAGTTGTTGGCTATGAAGTGGGCATTTGAGGAGTGGCGACATTGGCTTGAGGGAGCCAGGCACCGCGTTGTGGTCTTCACCGATCATAAGAATTTCATTTACCTCGAGTCGGCCAAGCAGCTGAACCCTAGACAGGCTTGATGGTCCCTGTTTTTCTCCCGTTTCGATTTTGTGGTTTCGTATCTTCCGGGATCTAAGAATGTTAAAGCGGATGCCCTCTCTAGGAGTTTTTTGCCTGATTCTCCTGGAGTTCTTGAGCCGGTTGGCATTCTTAGGGAAGGGGTGGTTCTTTCTGCCATCTCCCCTGATTTACGGCGGGTGATTCAGGAATTTCAGGCTGATAAACCTGACCGCTGTCCTATGGGGAAGCTGTTTGTTCCTGATAGATGGACAAGTAAGGTAATTTCTGAGGTCATTGTTCGATGTTGGCCGGTCATCCTGGGATTTTTGGTACCAGAGATTTGGTTGCTAGGTCCTTTTGGTGGCCTTCCTTGTCACGGGATGTGCGTTCTTTTGTGCAGTCCTGTGGGACTTGTGCCCGGGCTAAGCCTTGCTGTTCCCGCGCTAGTGGGTTGCTTTTGCCTTTGCCTGTCCCTGAGAGGCCCTGGACGCATATTTCCATGGATTTTATTTCGGATCTTCCTGTGTCCCAGAGGATGTCTGTTATCTGGGTGGTTTGTGACCGGTTCTCTAAAATGGTCCATTTGGTACCTTTGCCTAAATTGCCTTCCTCCTCTGATTTGGTTCCATTGTTTTTTCAGCATGTAGTTAGTTTGCATGGCATTCCAGAAAATATTGTGTCTGACAGAGGTTCCCAGTTTGTTTCCAGGTTTTGGCGGGCCTTTTGTGCTAAGATGGGCATTAATTTGTCTTTTTCTTCGGTGTTCCATCCTCAGACAAATGGCCAAACTGAGCGAACTAATCAAACCTTGGAAACCTATTTGAGATGCTTTGTGTCTGCTGATCAGGATGATTGGGTGGCTTTCTTGCCGTTGGCCGAGTTTGCCCTTAATAATCGGGCCAGTTCGGCTACTTTGGTTTTGCCTTTTTTTGTAATTTTGGTTTCCATCCTCGTTTTTCTTCAGGGCAGGTTGAGCCTTCTGACTGTCCTGGTGTAGATTCTGTGATGGACAGGTTACAGCAGATTTGGACTCATGTGGTAGACAATTTGACGTTGTCTCAGGAAAAGGCTCAGCGTTTTGCTAACCGCCGTCGGTGTGTTGGTCCTCGGCTTCGGGTGGGGGATTTAGTCTGGTTATCTTCTCGTCATGTTCCTATGAAGGTTTCTTCCCCTAAGTTCAAGCCTCGGTTTATTGGTCCTTATAAGATTTCTGAGATTATCAATCCAGTGTCTTTTCGTTTGGCCCTTCCAGCCTCTTTTGCCATCCACAATGTTTTCCATAGATCTTTGTTGCGGAGATATGTGGTACCCGTTGTTCCCTCTATTGATCCTCCTGCCCCGGTGTTGGTTGAGGGGGAGTTGGAATATGTGGTTGAGAAAATATTGGATTCTCGTTTTTCGAGGCGGAGGCTTCAGTATCTTGTCAAGTGGAAGGGTTATGGCCAGGAGGATAATTCTTGGGTGGTTGCCTCCGATGTTCATGCCGCCGATTTGGTTCGTGCTTTTCATTTGGCTCGTCCTGATCGGCCTGGGGGCTCTGGTGAGGGTTCGGTGACCCCTCCTCAAGGGGGGGGGGGGTACTGTTGTGAATTCCGCTCTTGGGCTCCCTCCGTTGGTTGTAAGTAGCACTTTTGTGAGTTCTGCTCTTGGGCTCCCTCCGGTGGTTTTGAGTGGTATGGCTGCTTTTTGGATTTAGCATCAGCAGCTGCTTCCACTGATCGTCTTTCTGGCTCAGCTATTTTAGTCTGGCCTTTTCCCTCAATCAATGCCAGTTGTCAATTGTTCCTGCTTGGAATCACGGCTCTTTTGGATTTTCCTGACACTCTGACCTGTTCAGCAAAGATAAGTCCCTGCTTGTCCTTTTGCAGTCCTCTTGTTGTGGACTTTATTGTTCAGCACATTCTATGTTTTGCTCATTTGTCCAGCTTATCAGTATGGATATATTCAGCTAAGCTGGAAGCTCTGGGCAGCAGATTTTGCCCTCCACATCTTTAGTCAGGTGTGGAGATTTTTGCATTTCTCTGCGGTGGACTTTTTCTAGTTTTTATTACTGACCGCACAGTGTTCTATCCTGTACTATCTATCTAGCTAGAAGTGGCCTCCTTTGCTAAATCTTGTTTCATTCTACGTATGTCATTTCCTTCTCCTCTCACAGTCATTATTTGTGGGGGGCTGTCTTTCCTTTGGGGATTTTCGCTGAGGCAAGATAGCTTTCCCGTTTCTACCTTTAGGGGTAGCTAGTTCTCTGGCTGTGACGAGGTGTTCAGGGAGTGACAGGAAGATCCCACGGCTACTGCTAGTGTTGTGTTACGATCAGGAACTGCGGTCAGTATAGTTACCACCTGCTCAGAGCTAGTCGCATGTCGCTCCTTAATCTCCAGTCCATAACAGTGTGGTAAGTATAGTTAACCCCTTCCCGACCTTTGACGTAGGCGTCATGAAAACCTGTGCCAATCCGACCCATGACGCCTATGTGGCATCATGGAATGATCGCGTCCCTGCAGATCGGGTGAAAGGGTTAACTCCAATTTCACCCGATCTGCAGGGACAGGGGGAGTGGTACTTCAGCCCAGGGGGGGTGGCTTCACCCCCCGTGGCTACAATCGCTCTGATTGGCTGTTGAAAGTGAAACAGCCAATCAGAGCGATTTGTAATATTTCACCTAAAAAACTGGTGAAATATTACAATCCAGCCATGGCCGATGCTGCAATATCATCGGCCATGGCTGGAAACACTTATGTGAGCCCCACACCCCACGGATCGCCCCCCCAAGCCACCGATCTGTGCTCCGCTCCCCTCCGTCTTGTGCTCCGCTCCCCCATCCTCCTGTCCGCTCCCCCCGTGCTCCTATGCCACCCCCGTGCTCCGACGCCCCCCCGTGCCCCGATCTCCACCCCCTTATACTTACCGAGGCTCCCGGTGTCTTTCCGTCTTCTCCATGGGCGCCGCCATCTTCCAAAATGGCGGGCGCATGCGCAGTGCGCCCGCCGAATCTGCCGGCCGGCAGATTCGTTAGAAGTACATTTTTATCGCTGTGATAGGTTCTATCACAGCGATCAAAATAAAAAAATAATAAATAAACCCCCCCTTTATCACCCCCATAGGTAGGGACAATAATAAAATAAAGAAAATATATTTTTTTCTTTTTCCACTAGGGTTAGGGTTAGAACTAGGGTTAGAACTAGGGGTAGGGTTAGGGTTAGGGGTAGGGTTAGTGTTAGGGTTATGGCATGTGCACACAGTGCGGATTTGGCTGCGGATCCACAGCAGAGAGGCCGCGGATCCGCAGCAGATTGGCCGTGGATCCGCAGCGGATTGGCCGTGGATCCGCAGCGGATTGGCCACTGCGAATTCGTAGCAGTTTTCCATCAGGTTTACAGTACCATGTACACCTATGGAAAACCAAATCCGCTGTGCCCATGGTGCGGAAAATTCCGTGCAGAAACGCTGCGTTGTATTTTCTGCAGCACGTCAATTCTTTGTGCGGATTCCGCAGCGTTTTACATCTGTTCCTCAATAGGAATCCGCAGGTGAAATCCGCACAAAAAAACACTGGAAGTCCGCAGGTAAAATGCAGTGCCTTTTACCTGCAGATTTTTCAAAAATCGTGCGGAAAAATCTCACACGAATCCGCAACGTGGGCACATAGCCTTAGGGCTAGGGTTGGAATTAGAGTTAGGCTTGGAATTAGGGCTAGGGTTGGAAATAGGGTTAAGATTAGGCTTGTGGTTAGGGTTACGGATAGAGTTAGGGGTGTATTGGGGTTACAGTTGTGGTTAGGGTTGGGATTAGGGTTAGGGTTGGGATTAGGGTTAGGATTAGGGTTAGGGTTGGAATTAGGGTTACGGATGTGTTGGGGTTAGGGTTGTGGTTAGGGGTGTGTTGGGGTTAGGGTTGTGATTAGGGTTATGGCTACAGTTGGGATTAGGATTAGGGGTGTGTTGGGGTTAGTGTTGGAGTTAGAATTGAGGGGTTTCCACTGTTTAGGCACATCAGGGGTCTCCAAACGCAACATGGCGCCACCATTGATTCCAGCCAATCTTGCGTTCAAAAAGTCAAATGGTGCTCCCTCCCTTCCAAGCCCCGACGTGCGCCCAAACAGTGGTTTACCCCCACATATGGGGTACCAGCGTACTCAGGACAAACTGGGCAACAACTATTGGGGTCCAATTTCTCCTGTCACCCTTGCAACAATAAAAAATTACTTGCTAAAACATAATTTTTGAGGAAAGAACAATTATTTTTTATTTTCACGGCTCTGCGTTATAAACTTCTGTGAAGCACTTGGGGGTTGAAAGTGCTCACCACACATCTAGAAAAGTTCCTTGGGGGGTCTAGTTTCCAAAATGGGGTCACTTGTCAGGAGTTCCTACTGTTTAGGCACATCAGGGGCTCTGCAAACGCAACCTGACGCCCGCAGAGCATTCCATCAAAGTCTGCATTTCAAAACGTCACTACTTCCCTTCCGAACCCTGACATGTGCCAAAACAGTGGTTTACCCCCACATATGGGGTATCAGTGTACTCAGGAGAAACTGGACAACAACTTTTGGTGTCCAATTTCTCCTGTTACCCTTGGGAAAATAAAAAATTGTGGGCTAAAATATCATTTTTGAGAAAAGAAAAATTATTTTTTTATTTTCATGGCTCTGCGTTATAAACTTCTGTGAAGCACTTGGGGGTTCAAAGTGCTCACCACACATCTAGATTAGTTCCTTGGGAGGTCTAGTTTCCAAAATGGAGTTAATTGTGCGGGAGCTCCAATGTTTTTTCACACAGGGGCTCTCCAAACGTGACATGGTGTCCGCTAACGATTGGAGCTAATTTTCCATTCAAAAAGTCAAATGGCACGCCTCCCATTCCGAGCCTTGCCGTGCACCCAAACAGTGGTTTACCCCCACATATGAGGTATCGGCGTACTCAGGAGAAATTGCCCAACAAATTTTAGGATCCATTTTATCCTGTTTCCCATGTGAAAATGAAAAAATTGAGGCTAAAAAAAATTTTGTGTGAAAAAAAAGTACTTTTTCATTTTTACGGATCAATTTGTGAAGCACCTGAGGGTTTAAAGTGCTCACTATGCTTCTAGATAAGTTCCTTGGGGGGTCTAGTTTCCAAAATGGGGTCACTTGTGGGGGGGCTCCAATGTTTAGGCACACGGGGGCTCTCCAAACGCGACATGGTGTCCGCTAAAGATTGGAGCCAATTTTTCATTCAAAAAGTCAAATGGCGCTCCTTCCCTTCCGAGCCCTGCCGTGCACCCAAACAGTGGTTTACCCCCACATATGAGGTATCAGTGTACTCAGGACAAATTGGACAACAACGTTCGTGGTCTAGTTTCTCCTTTTACCCTTGGGAAAATAATAAAAATTGTTGCTAAAAGATCATTTTTGTGACTAAAAAGTTAAATGTTCATTTTTTACTTCCATGTTGCTTCTGCTGCTGTGAAACATCTGAAGGGTTAATAAACTTCTTGAATGTGGTTTTGAGCACCTTGTGGGGTGCACGTTTTAGAATGGTGTCACTTTTGGGTATTTTCAGCCATATAGAACCCTCAAACTGACTTCAAATGTGAGGTGGTCCCTAAAAAAAATGGTTTTGTAAATTTTGTTGTAAAAATGAGAAATCACTGGTCAAATTTTAACCCTTATAACTTCCTAGCAAAAAAAAATCTGTTTCCAAAATTGTGCTGATGTAAAGTAGACATGTGGGAAATGTTATTTATTAACTATTTTGTGTCACATAACTCTCTGGTTTAACAGAATAAAAATAAAAAATGTGAAAATTGCAAAATTTTAAAAATTTTCGCCAAATTTCCATTTTTTTCACAAATAAACTCAGAAATTATCGACCTAAATGTACCACTAACATGAAGCCCAATATGTCACGAAAAAACTGTCTCAGAATCGCTAGGATCCGTTGAAGCGTTCCTGAGTTATTACCTCATAAAGGGACACTGGTCAGAATTGCAAAAAACGGCAAGGTCATTAAGGCCAAAATAGGCTGGGTCATGAAGGGGTTAAATGAAGAATATTAAAATACTTTTTTCTGGCTGTGTCTTTTTTTTTTTACTCTTTCACTACTATAGGATTAATAATGGATAGGCGTCATATTGAAGGCTCTCCATTATTAACCCGGCTTAATGTCACCTTACAATAGCAAGGTGACATTAACCCCTTATTACCTCATATCCCACCACTACTCGGGAGTGGGAAGAGAGGGGCTAAGTGCCAGAATTGGCACATCTCACAGATGCGCCATTTCTGGGGCGGCTGCGGACTGGTATTTGTAGCCGGGGGGCCAATATCCATGGCCCCTCTCTAGGCTATGAATATCAGCCCGCAGCTGTCTGCGTAGCCTTTCTGGCTATAAAATATAGGATGACTCCACGTCAATTTTTTGGGGGGTCCCCCTATTTTAATAGCCAGTAAAGGCTACGCAGACAGCTGTGGGCTGATATTCATAGCCTAGAAAGGGGCCATGGGTATTACCCCCTTCCCAGGCTACAAATATTGGCCCCGGCCGTTGGCTTTCCCCCTCTGGCGCAGAAAATTTTGTGGGAGCCATTTTTTTTTCATTTTTTTAAAACTGAAACATATTGTTCATTAACCCCTTTCTGCCAGCTGACGGAAAAGTACATCAGCTGGCAGTATCCCCCGCTTTGAGGTGGGCTTCGGCGGTGAGCCCACTTCAAAGCCGCAACATGTCAGCTGTTTTCAATACAACAAAAAAAATGACATAATCGCTAAACGGCGTAGCGAGAAAAAAAGATCAAAAGCCAAAATTATGTTTTTCTGGTCGCCGCGACATTGCATTAAAATGCAATAACGGGTGATCAGAAGAACGTATCTGCACAAAAGTGGTATAATTAAAAACGTCAGCTCGGCATGCAAAAAATTAGCCCTCACCCGACCTGATATCTCAGAAAATATAGACGCTACGGGTATCGGAAAATGGCGCAATTATTTTATTTCTTTTTAGCAAAGTTTGGCATTTTTTTTTACCACTTAAATAACCTAGACATGTTTGGTGTCTATGAACTTGTAATGACCTGATGATGATGTAATCATAATGGTAGGTTAGTTTTATGCTGTGTGCACACGTTGCAGATTTGGGTGCAGAATTTTCTGCACAAAATCTTCATCTCCTTGCAGAAAACGCAGCTGCGTTTTTGATGCATTTTTTTCACGGCTTTTTCACGTTTTTTGCGCGGTTTTGATGTGGGTTTTTTGTGCAGTTTTGATGCAGTTTTTGGTGCGGTTTTTGGTGCGATTTTTGCGCGGTTTTGATTCAGTTTTTGCTGCAGTATTTGGTGCGTTTTTTTTCTTGGTTTTGATTCAGGTTTTGATGCTTTTTTATGCAGTTTTTGGTGAAGTTTTGATGCAGTTTTTGGTGCAGTTTTGATGCAGTATTTGGTGCAGTTTTGATGCAGTTTTTGGTGCGGTTTTGATGCAGTTTTTGGTGCAGTTTTGATGCAGTTTTTGATGCTGTTCTTGGAGTCTTTCTTGGTTTTGATGCAGTTTCTTGTGCGTTTTTGATGCAATATTTGGAGCAGTTGTGATGCAGTTTTTGGTGCGGTTTTGATGCAGTTTTTGGTGCGGTTTTGATGCAGTTTTTGGTGCGGTTTTGATGCTGTTGTTGGTGCGGTTTTGGTGCGATTTTCATGCGTTTTTGATGCAGTTTTTTCTGCAGTTTTGATGCAGTTTTTGCGCGGTTTTGATGCATTTTTTAATTTTTTTGGTGCGGTTTTTGTGTGTTTTTTGTGCATTTTTGAAAGCGAATTAAAGATGTATTATTGAACAAAAAAAGATTTGTGATGTCATTATTGTCCAACCTCCTCTTTTACATTTGTCCAACCCACACTCAATTACACACAGATAGATAGACATATAGATGATAGATGAATTGGATAAACAGAGCTACATATAGATAGATCTATAGATGCATACATCTATCTATTCATATATCTATCTATAGATATATGTGGATAGATATATCTATCGATAGATGTATGGATAGTGTAGGGTGCGTGTCCACTGTCCAGATTACATCCGAATTAGCTGCAGATTGGATGCTGCGTACTTGTAGTCCCATCGGATGATGCCTGCACACACACCCCAAAAGACCCCCCCGCACAGCCCCGCACACACCTGAACACTCCCGCACACACCTGAACAGTCCCGCACACACCTGAACAGTCCCGCACACACCCGAACAGTCCTGCATAGCGCCGCACACACCCGAACAGTCCCGCACAGCGCCGCACACATCCAAACAGCCCGCAGACCCGTCCGCACACACATACACGCACACTGTCACCGCCCACACACTTTCCTCCTCCCAAACTGCAGCGTTTCTCGGACCCACATCCGCATCTAAACTGCAGATCTTTTTAACCTCTGCGGTTTTGCTGCAGATGTGCCCGACTCAATGAAAGTCTAAGGGTGCAGAAACGCTGTAGTTTGGCACAAAAGAAGTGACATGCTGCGGAAAAAAAAGCTGCATTTCGGTGCGGCTTTTTCTGCAGTCTGCGGCTCCCATAGACTTACATTGGTTGAGCACTACAATGCGGATTTGATGCAATTCTGTGCAGCGAAAAACCCTGCAGATCTGCAATCAAGTCCGCAACGTGTGCACACAGCCTTAGCATTTAGTGAACCTAGCAAAAAACAAGTGTGGGATTGCACTTTTTTTGCAATTTCATCGCACTTTGACTTTTTTTCACATTTTCTGTTACACGACATGGTAAAACTAATGGTGTCGTTCAAAAGTAGAACTTGTCCCGCAAAAGATAAGCCCTCACATGGCCATATTGACGGAAATATTATGGTTCTGGAAAGAAGGGGAGCGATAAATGAAAAAAGCTCCAGGGGTGAAGGGGTTTAGAAACATGGATATGGACATATCTATGGAAATAGACATAGATATATAGATATATCTGTATGTATCTATCTATCCATCCCATATCTATCTATCTATCTATCTATCTATCTATCTATCTATCTATCTATCTGTCTATCTATCTGGGTGTAATGGAGTGTGGGTTGGACAAATGTAAAAGAGGAGGTTGGACAGAAATGACATCACAAGTCTTTTAGAGGACAGAGGAGGGTGAGGAGGGAGGGGTTTGGTTGTTTTTTGAAGTGGGTGTGGTAGGTGCAGGCTTAGTGGCAGTGCAATGCATCATGGAACTTGTAGTATTAGAGCACAATAACTCATGAGAGAGGAAGTTGTCAATTAACCCCATGAGAGCTGGATCCAGCACTGAAGATGTGCTGCTACAGCATGATAAAGGATAATATTGCTAAAATAAACACAGTGGATGTTTTCAGTGGCACATAGCAAGATTTATGAAAAAAAAAATTATTGTAGTGGACAACTTCTTTAAATATCAAAAATTCATTAAGACTAGGGTTGAGCGAAACGGATCGTTCATTTTCATAAGTCGCCGACTTTTGGCAAAGTCGGCGTCTCATGAAACCCGACCCGATCCCTGTGTGGGGTCGGCCATGCGGTACGCGACTTTCGCGCCAAAGTCGCGTTTCAATGATGCTAAAAGCGCCATTTCTCAGCCAATGAAGGTGGACGCAGAGTGTGGGCAGTGTGATGACATAGATCTCAGTCCCCACCATCTTAGAGAAGGGCATTGCAGTGATTGGCTTGCTTTCTGCGGCGTCACATGGGCTATAAAGGGGCGTTCCCGCCAACCGCCATCTTACTGCTGCTGATCTGAGCGTAGGGAGAGGTTGCTGGCCGCTTTGTCAGAAGCAGGGATAGTGTTAGGCAGGGTACATTCACCCCCAAACCGCTTGTGCTGTAGCGATTTCCACTGTCCAACACCACCCCTTTTGTTTGCAGGGACAGTGGAAGCTACATTTTTTTTCCTCAGCGCTGTAGCTCATTGGGCTGCCCTAGAAGGCTCCCTGATAGCTGCGTTGCTGTGTGTGTACGCCGCTGTGCAAACCAACTGCTTTTTTCAAAGCACAAATCCTGTTGTCCCTTCCTTTCTGCACAGCTATCTTGTTTGTTTGTCCACACTTTTGTGTGCAGCTGTCCTTTTTATAGCTGCCTGCCATACTTTTCTGAGATTACTGCAGGGAGATAAAGATTGGCAAGTCTGCCTCTGTGCCAGTGCTGTGTGTGGCATCTGTCTCTCATTGTGTGCCACAGAAAACCTAGTGTGTAATACTGGGCCATTTTTTTTTTAAATTCTCCCTGAAAAAAAAAAAAATAGTGGGAGATAAAGATTGGCAAGTTTGCCTCTGGCCAGTGCTGTGTGTGGCATCTGTCTCTCATTGTGTGTCACAGAAAACCTAGTGTGTAATACTGGGCCATTTTTTTTTTGTAAATTCTCCCTGAAAAAATAAATAGTGGGAGATAAAGATTGGCAAGTCTGCCTCTGTGCCATTGCTGTGTGTGGCATCTGTCTCTCATAATGTGCCACAGAAAACCAGTGTGTAATACTGGGCCATTTTTTGGGAGGGGTAAATTCTCCCTGAAAAAAAAAAAAATAAATAGTGGGAGATAAAGATTGGCAAGTCTGCCTCTGTGCCATTTCTTTGTGTGGCATCTGTCTCTCATAGTGTGCCACAGAAAACCAGTGTGTAATACTGGGCCATTTGTTTTTTTTTTGTAAATTCTACCTGAAAAAAAAAAATAAATAGTGGGAGATAAAGATTGACAAGTCTGCCTCTGTGTCATTGCTGTGTGTGGCATCTGTCTCTCATTGTGTGCCACAGAAAACCAGTGTGTAATACTGGGCCATTTTATTTTTTTTTGTAAATTCTACCTGAAAAAATATAAATAGTGGGAGATAAAGATTGGCAAGTCTGCCTCTGTGCCATTGCTGTGTGTGGCATCTGTCTCTCATTGTGTGCCACAGAAAACCAGTGTGTAATACTGGGCCATTTTTTTTTTTTGTAAATTCTACATGAAAAAAAAAATAAATAGTGGGAGATAAAGATTGGCAAGTCTGCCTCTGTGCCATTGCTGTGTGTGGCATCTGTCTCTCATTGTGTGCCACATAAAACCAGTGTGTATTACTGGGCCTTTTTTTTTTGTAAATTCTCCCTGAATAAAAAAAATAAATAGTGGGAGATAAAGATTGGCAAGTTTGCCTCTGTGCCATTGCTGTGTGTGGCATCTGTCTCTCATTGTGTGCCACAGAAAACCAGTGTGTAATACTGGGCCATTTTATTTTTTTTTGTAAATTCTACCTGAAAAAAAAGAAATAGTGGGAGATAAAGATTGGCAAGTTTGCCTCTGTGCCATTGCTGTGTGTGGCATCTGTCTCCCATAGTGTGCCACAGAAAACCAGTGTGTAATACTGGGCCTTTTTCTTTTTTTTTTTTAATTCTCCCTGAAAAAAAAAAATAGTGAGAGATTAAGATTGGCATTTCTGCTTGAGTGCCGGTCGTGTGTGTGCCATCTGTCTCAAATTATTGGGGCACAGAAAACCTAGTGTGTAACATTGGGCCTGGTTTTCCTTTCAGTGTCAGTCACCTATAAAGGTGTATATAAATCCTACAGAAGTTTGAGTTCACCTTATAAGTTGTTTTACAGTAACAAATACCGTTACTTTGGTTACGTTTTGCAAACAATGAGGAAGTCAGGTGGAAGAGGTAGTGGCCGTGGGCGGTCATTGTCAGCTGGTAATGATGGTAGTGGTGGTGGAGCATCAGGTGGTCGTGGTAAAAGCAGTACAGCACCTAAGTCTCGAGTTGTTGAGCCAGGTTCGTCTTCTGGCTACACAAGGCCTCAAATGCTCCCTTTTCTGGGAGTAGGAAAACCGCTTTTAAAGCCGAAGCAGCAAGAACAAGTTTTGGCTTTCCTTGCTGACTCAGCCTCTAGCTCTTTTGCCTCCTCTTCTGAAAGTGCAAAATGTAAAAGCAGCGCGTCGTTAGTGGATGTTCACGGTCAGGGACAAGTCGCTTCCTTGTCTTCTTCACCCAGAACAAGAGAGAAGGATGCATCAGGAGACACAACGGGTTACTCCATGGAGCTCTTTACACATACCGTTCCTGGGTTAGACAGTGAAACAGTTAACAGGCCATGCCCATTAGAAGTTGAATCGGACATGGAGTGCACTGATGCACAGCCACAGCCAGATTACTATGCTGTTCCTTTGACTCAGACCAGAACATTGCCCTCGCAGTGTACTGAGCCAGAATCAAACCCAGCTGAGACTATGGTGCCCCATCACGAACGCTATACCACCGGCTTACACGGTGACACAGACGAAGTTGCACACGAGATAGAAGAGGAGGTCATAGATGACCCAGTTGTTCACCCCGATTGGCAGCCATTGGGGGAACAGGGTGCAGGCGGCAGTAGTTCTGAAGTGGAGGAGGAGGAGGAGGAGCCGCAGCAGGCATCAACATCACAACAGGTTCCATCTGCCGGGCCCGTATCTGGCCAAAAACGCGTGGCAAAACCAAAACCAGTTGGAGGACAGCGTGGCCATCCGGTTAAAGAAGCTCAGTCTGCAATGCCTGAAAAGGTATCCGATAGTAGAAAGAGTGCAGTCTGGCATTTTTTTAAACAACATCCAAATGATCAGCGCAAAGTCATCTGTCAAAAATGTTCAACTACCTTAAGCAGAGGTCAGAATCTTAAAAGTCTAAATACAAGTTGCATGCATAGACATTTATCCACCATGCATTTGCAAGCCTGGACTAACTACCAAATGTGCCTAAAGGTTGCAGCACCCTCACAACATCCAAATGATCAGCGCAAAGTCATCTGTCAAAAATGTTCAACTACCTTAAGCAGAGGTCAGAATCTTAAAAGTCTAAATACAAGTTGCATGCATAGACATTTATCCACCATGCATTTGCAAGCCTGGACTAACTACCAAATGTGCCTAAAGGTTGCAGCACCCTCGGCCAATGAAGCTAGTCAGCAACGCTACATCCCTTCCCTCACTGTAAGCCCACCATTTACCGCAACACCTGCAGTATCTGTGCAGCTTTTGTCTCCAGGCCAAAGCAGTCAGGGAATCACCAGGTTTGTAGTAGGAAACACTGCATGTAGGGCACCGGCAAGAATACCATCTCCAACCCTCTCTCAGTCTGCCATGTCCACCGGCACCACCGCTAGTTCCACGATCTCCAGCTCTCCAGTCCAGCTCACCCTACATGAGACTCTTGTTAGGAAAAGGAAGTACTCATCCTCACATCCGCGTACACAGGGTTTGAACGCCCACATTGCTAGACTAATCTCATTAGAGATGATGCCCTACCGGTTAGTTGAAAGTGAAGCTTTCAAAGCACTGATGGGCTACGCTGTACCACGGTATGAGCTACCCAGTCGACACTTCTTTTCTAGAAAAGCCATTTCAGCCCTCCAACAGCATGTTAAAGAACGCATCGTCCATGCACTCAGGCAGTCTGTGACTACAAAGGTGCACCTGACAACAGATGCATGGACCAGTAGGCATGGCCAGGGACGTTACGTGTCCATCACGGCACACTGGGTGAATGTGGTGGATGCAGGGTCCACAGGGGACAGCAATATTGGGACAGTTCTGCCTAGCCCACGGTCAAGGAAAGAGTTGGCTGTAGGCATTCGCCCCCCCTCCTCCTCTTCCTCGTCCTCCTGCAGAAGTGAGAGCTCGTCCACAGACCGCAGTCACACATCCACTCCATCCGCAGCTGCCACTGTTGCACACCAGGTGTGCCATTATGGGACAGCTAGTGGAAAGCGTCAGCAGGCTGTATTGGCAATGAAGTGTTTGGGCGACAACAGACACACCGCGGAAGTTCTGTCCGAACTTGCAGAAAGAAACTCAGTCATGGCTGGGCACTGTACATCTTGAGGCAGGCAAGGTAGTGAGTGATAACGGAAGGAATTTCATGGCTGCCATAGCCCTACTGAAACACATTCCTTGCCTGGCTCACACCTTAAACCTGGTGGTGCAGTGCTTCCTGAAAAGTTATCCGGGGTTACCTGACATGCTCCTCAAAGTGCGCAGACTTTGCTCGCATATCCGCCATTCGCCCGTACACTCCAGCCGTATGCAGAACTATCAGCGGTCTTTTAACCTTCCCCAGCATCGCCTAATCATCGACATTGCAACAAGGTGGAACTCCACACTGCACATGCTTCAGAGACTGTGCGAACAGAGGCGTGCTGTTATTTATTTGTGGGAGGATACACGGGCAGGCAGTTGGATGGCAGACATGGAGTTGTCAGGTGTGCAGTGGTCGAAGCTACAAGACCTGTGTCAAGTCCTTCAGTGTTTTGAGGAATGCACACGGCTGGTTAGTGCAGACAATGCCATAATAAGCATGAGCATCCCCCTAATGCGTCTGCTGATGCAAAGTTTGACGCACATAAGGGAGCAGGCGTCTGCAGCCGAGGAAGAGGAAAGCCTTGATGACAGTCAGCCATTGCCTGGTCAGGGCCGTGTAGAGGATGCGGCAGTGGGCGAAGAGGATGAGGAGGACGAGGAGGATGATGGGGATGAGTACTTTTTTAATGAGGAAGCTTCTCCTGGGCCAACAGAAATTAGTGGCGTTGCAAGGCCGGGTTCTGGTTTTTTTAGGGAGACAAGTGACGTAGATTTGCCTGTAACTGCCCCTCAAACCAGCACAACCGCAGATTTGACAACTGGAACTTTGGCCCACATGGCGGATTATGCCTTACGTATCCTCAAAAAGGACCCACGCATTATTAAAATGATGAGCGATGACGATTACTGGTTGGCCTGCATCCTTGACCCTCGCTATAAAGGCAAATTGCAAAATATTATGCCACATGAGAACCTCGAACAAATATTAGCAACCAAACAAGCAACTCTTGTAGACCGTTTGATTCAGGCATTCCCAGCACACAGCGCCGGTGATGGTTCTCACACGAGCTGCAGGGGGCTACAGGGCAGAGGTGTTAGAGGTGCACAAATCAGAAGTGGCGTTGGACAGAGGGGTTTTCTGACCAGGTTGTGGAGTGATTTCGCAATGACCGCAGACAGGACAGGTACTGCAGCATCTATTCAAAGTGACAGGAGACAACATTTGTCCAGTATGGTTACTAACTATTTTTCATCCCTTATCGATGTTCTCCCTCAACCGTCATTCCCATTTGATTACTGGGCATCCAAATTAGACACCTGGCCTGAATTGGCAGAATATGCATTGCAGGAGCTTGCTTGCCCAGCAGCTAGTGTGCAATCAGAAAGAGTATTCAGTGCTGCTGGTTCAATATTAACCGAAAAAAGGACTCGTCTGGCTACCCAAAATGTGGATGATCTAACCTTCATTAAAATGAACCACTCCTGGATTTCAAATTATTTTGCCCCACCTTTCCCGGCTGACACCTAGCTTTCCTATAAAAAGGTCTTGCTTGTGGACTGGTCTTACTGAGTGTTCCAATCTCTTAATTTGCAGCAGCTGTTTGTCCAGCATACGACATGTTTACACCTCCCTCAATGGGAAAACTCCCCCCACGGGGCCGTGGTCTCGCCACTTGGCGCAAGCACCCGTTAGAGTGCCGTTTGTCTAAAGAGGTGGGTGCGCCCGCTTTTGGTCGATGGCACTGCCACTGGGTCCCTCATAGTACAATAAAGTGTCTCTGGCAGTGGTGGGGCGCACCCAACGTCAGACACACCGTTGTAACATGAGGGGCCCTGGGACGGTACCGCCGGCCACAAGAGAGTTCCCCCCCAGCTCAAACTGTGCTCTACCACGTGCAAAATTATCTCTCACAGCTCCACCAATGTTTAGTCTATGCGCTGACATCATTCAATGCCTGGCACTGACAATACCAATTTGTTGACATCTATGATGCTAGTTAAAGTAGTCTGGGTCAGTGTCCTATATTGACACCAGTAAATACTTACTGCCAAATTACTATGTCAGAAACTCAGCAGATGAGCCCACCCCTGTACCTAAGTATGCCACACTTTTTTTTTTTGCTGTTTTGCGAGACATTAACATCTATTTATTTTTTGTGATACTAACTGTGTCAGACACTCCTTGCAATCGTCCTCCGCTGACCACACCAATGCTGCCTGTGTACCCCTGTGAGATAACTCTAAGTGCCTTGAGCCTATTTTTATTTATTTTAGGCCTAGTATGCCTGTCTGCGGTCCCTCCTTGCAATCCTCCTCCACTGACCACAACTATGCTGCCTGTGTACCCCTGCGAGATAACTCTAAGTGCCTTGAGCCTATTTTTATTTATTTTAGGCCTAGTAAGCCTGTCTGCGGTCCCTCCTTGCAATCCTCCTCCACTGACCACAACAACGCTGCCTGTGTACCCCTGCGAGATAACTCTAAGTGCCTTGAGCCTATTTTTATTTATTTTAGGCCTAGTAAGCCTGTCTGCGGTCCCTCCTTGCAATCCTCCTCCACTGACCACAACAATGCTGCCTGCGTACCCATGTAACCTATTTAAAACTGCATAGAGCCAATTTTTTTCTTTTATTTAATATTAATAAAGCCATGATGGACTACGCTGTACCACGCTACGAGCTACCCAGTTGACACTTCTTTTGCGAGAAAAGCCATCCCAACCCTCCACCAGCATGTAAAAGACCGCATTGTCCATGCACTCTGTCAATCTGTGAGTACAAAGGTACACCTGACAACAGATGCATGGACCTGTAGGCATGGCCACGGAAGGTTACGTGTCCATTACGGTGCAATGGGTTAATGTGGTTAATCCACAGGGGACAGCCTAATAAGTCTGTCTGCAGTCCCTAATTCAAATTGTCCTCAATTCAGGTTTTCGGGCTTTTTTAAAAAATAGGAAACTGTATTTGGGCTACTAGTTTGCTTGGGGCCTACTGTTGATGTCTGACGCTCCTGGGTGTTCTCCTCCTCCTTGGTGTTCTCCTCCAGGTTTCCTTGTCTGAGCTTCAACCTTCTGGCTCTCATTAAATGCTGTTTTTAAAAAAATTGGGGGTTAGGGCCTACTAACGGTGTCTGCCGCTCCCTGGTGTTGTCCTCCACTGTATAAATCTGAGCTTCAACCTTCTGGCTCTCATTAAGTGCTGTTTTTTTTAAAAAAAATGGTGGTTAGGGCCTACTAACGATGTCTGCTGCTCCCTGGTGTTGTCCTCCACTGTATAAATCTGAGATTCAACCTTCTGGCTCTGATTAAGTTCTTTTTTAAAAAAAAATGGTGGTTAGGGCCTACTAACGGTTTCTGCCGCTCCCTGGTGTTGTCCTCAACTGTATAAATCTGAGCTTCAACCTTCTGGCTCTCATTAAGTGCTGTTTTTTTTTTTAAATGGTGGTTAGGGCCTACTAACGGTGTCTGCCGCTCCCTGGTGTTGTCCTCAACTGTATAAATCTGAGCTTCAACCTTCTGGCTCTCATTAAGTGCTGTTTTTTTTTTTTAAATGGTGGTTAGGGCCAACTTACGGTGTCTGCCGCTCCCTGGTGTTGTCCTCCACTGTATAAATCTGAGCTTCAAACTTCTGGCTCTCATTAAGTGCTGTTTTTTAAAAATTTGGTGGTTGGGGCCTACTAACGGTGTCTTGGTGTTGCCCTGTGTTATTTTCCTGACCTTTAATCTTCAGGCTTTCGGCCTTCATTTGTAATATTAAACTGCATAGGGCCTACTAGTTGGGTTGGGCCTACTAACGATGTCTGCCGCTCAAAGGTGTTCTCCACTGAACAAAGCAGTGCCACCTGTTTACTCCTGTTACCAATTTTGAACTTTATTTTGCCCACTTTATTATTTGGGCCTACTAACTGTGTCTGCCTCTCATTACAGTTGTCCTCCACTGAACTAAGCAATGCTGCCTGGTTAGTCCTGTTACCAATTTTGAATTGCATTTAGGAGGAAGGTGCAGATGAAAGTGCAGGTTTCTTTAACAGGTAGGGGGCATACTCGTTGACGACGTCACAGGCACAGGGCCCCTCAGAGTACGCAAAAGTGTCGCTGCCGGTGGGAGGCGCCCCCGCCGTGCAAACACACCGCTGTACTTTGAGGGGCCCTGTGCCAGTGCCAATGCGAACGAGTGGGCCCCCCTGCTTGCTCAGGATCACAGCACTTGCAATGTTGAAATACTTACCTCTCCCTGCTCCACCACCATGACGTAGTCCACGTTTCCTGGGCCCACTAAAACCTTGAACCAGCCCTACCCCCCACAACTTTTGCCACATGACCCCCAATTTCCAATGCCCAACTATTATTATAAAGTTAATTAAGATTGACAAGCTTCAGAAACAAGAATGGATGTTTTTGGCATTAAAATGGGCACTGTAGGTGTTTTCCTGGCCTCCACTCACTGCCGACTATGCTTCCCCATTGACTTGCATTGGGTTTCGTGTTTTGGTCGATCCCCGACTTTTCGCGATAATCGTCCGACTGCACTCGACTCGACTTTGGGCAAAGTCGGGTTTCGCAAAACCCGACTCGATCTTAAAAAAATGAAAGTCGCTCAACCCTAATTAAGACATGTCCATTCTTCTGTAATCTTGGGTATCATCCACGTTTTGGTTCCTTTGTGACCTATGAAGTTGATATTCCAGAGACTGGACAAAAATTTGTATTTATATACTTTTTTTTTCATTGACATACATCTATATACAAAAGGTTTTAAGAACTAATGGGTGTATGTATAGCTCACTACCATTTTAATATATAAGTGTGTGCCACAATTTTGATGCCCATCTTTATTATTCACAAGCGTTATCTACTATGTGATAAGGCAGGAGGAACCAATGTATTAGTGGACACTGTTATACGGTGTAATTTCTGCACAAAGTATTATAATAAGACAGACTACCGCCATATCTTGTGTTATCAACTGCAGCTATCTGCGGTATGATAGAGGTGGAAAATCTATAGGTAGTTGAGGCACGCCGCTTGGGTGACATCAATAATAAAATCATATCAGCACAATTACCGTGCTTTTAGGGCACCGAGGTTGTGAGATGGCAGCGCGATTCAATAGGGGCGGAGCCTCATGCCGTTATTACGGCGCCTGTTGAGTGGTTATAGCGTCGGCATTTGATATATGCTGGTGCGATCCAACATGGGTGGAGCTTCATGCCAGTATTACGGCGCCTGCACAGCCGTTCAGTATGTGGAGTTTGGTCTACAGTATAATGGCGCTCCAGCATAGCGCAGTTGGAGACCTGACAATTGGACCTCTAGGGCCAGGTTTTGACGCATGCGCAGTGAATAGGACGCCGAGATACAGCAACAATGGCGACTGCAGCATATCTTCATACAGTCCGGAGCCTGGCAATTAATCTCCACGCTGAGGACATCTGTGTAGCAACACTTACAGGTATTGATTAGCCCCTTAACTCTTTATCCTTAGGGTGGGAGCTATTTAATGGTGGTTTGGTCAGTGTAGTCCCTGCACCTACAACCAGGCACAGCATGTATCTCCGATGTGCTTGAATCACACAGAATTTCATTTTCCCATATGCCTCCTGAGGAACCACATCATGGGGGGGAAACGCGTAGAGGCTGAACCTGGACACAGATAAGTGCTTCAGGCTTTTTAAATCTATTATTTTCACCAGTTTTATGCATTTGTAACCATGCCATACACATATGGGTACTAGAATTTGTGACATTATTCTAAATAGTATCCGCTAGTCACAAGGTGTATCCATCTTTTAGCGTTTATTAAAGTGAGTGTTCTAATATCTGCAACCTCTAGTCACTGGATACATATAGGTTATGGCTGGTTAAGGGTATCTTATATTGTCATCTCTTTTAGGTCTGACCGAGTTATAGGTATTCTCTATATGGGTCACTAGTGTAGCCCCTAAGGCACTGCCTAGGTTTAGGATCCCTAAATTCTGCAGGGAATCAGCCAGGGTTAGAAGGGTCAGCCGCCGACGAGCGGGGGCGCCATTTGCGTCCAAGAGGGTGCCAACCTCCGCTGACAGGCAGGGCAACTTACTAGGGACTCCTTAGGGTGCACTAGCCACAAGCAGCAGGACATTAAATATAATAGGGGCCATACGGTCAGACCAGTCGTCTTTTTTGGTGAACTATTACCTGGTTTTTTGTTTCATTGGTTGTCCCTAGGCTTTGGGCCTGGGTTTAGGCTGTAGTAGTGGTACAGTACTTCCACACGGGCATAGGGACTTATATAGGGCTTTAAGGGTGAGTCGACGAGGAGCGGGGGCGCCATATTGCGCTCAAGAGGGTGCCAACCTCCGCAGATAGGCAGGGAGTATCTTTAGGGACGTATAGTGGCCATATTTCGTCTTTTTTCTGCCTCCCTCCCTTTGCCCTTCATATTTTTCAGGCCAGGTTTTTATTAACCCATTCCCAGCAATAGGGTTCTGGGTGTTGTGTCATATTTTAATCCTAAATTTGGTTTAATAAAGTTTTGTTATATATTAGTTTTTTTCATTTTTTCTGAACACTAATTTTGATTATCAGATAGTATACTTTTTTCTGATTATTGATTATGGCTGGTTTTCTATCAGGGCCTATCTGTTCTGAATCATGGGTGAGCGAGGCGGATCGGGTGTTTTCAGTTGATTCAAGTTACGCTAGTACCGACTCTAGTCCATCGATATATTCTACCTTTAAGGAACTCACTGGGTATTACAAAAAATATTTGAAATCCCTGTGGGAAACAAAAGCATTGGAAAACAATATTAAGAATAATATCGTACCGAAGGGATTGCGAGTGAATATATCCCCATCACCAAGAGTAAGCAACCCCGGCCTTCTTAAGGCTTGACGGGAGGAGTCCATAGCCTCTTCTGTTAGGTTTATGAGGTTATTGTTAGAGGAAGAAAAAAAGATTCTAGAAACCACATCTAAACAGCTCAACGAGTTGATAGAGAAAACATTACAGTTTAAGACTGACCCTGAGTTCAATAAAAAAGAGAGTAATTTGCAAATCTCAGTGGAACGCTATCAAAATCAACTGAAGAATTGCAAACATACACAATTTATACGGGATTCTGAAGAATTTAAAACCAACAGTGCGTATAATTTCTCAGGAGGCATTGACACTGTATCTGAAATTTCTTCCTCAGAAGCAGAGGGTTCCGACACAGAGAGGCCGGGAGGGTTTTGGAGACAAAGAGGGAGAGGTGGGCCTTCATCATATAGGGGGAAAGGAAAATGGCAGAAGCAAAGAGGTTATATGGGCAGATACCAAGGAGGCAGAGGTCGAGAGCAGGGCTTCACAGGCCAAGGGAGTGGAGCCAGTGGCTTTGGGGCACCCACAAGACCTCTGGTTCCTTTACCATCATCTTCCTCCTTGTCCACCTCTACACCATCTTCCTCTTTTTTAGAGCAGAGGGCCCCAGCGGGGTACAATTTGAGGAAACGGATGTAAGGAACATCTATGATGAGAATCAGATTATAAATCTTAGTAGTCATACGTTGTCATATGGTGAAATCAGTGTATTAAGAAAGGGACTTACTTTTGTCCCTACAACATGGTATAACACGTTTTCATGGGTTAAGGATTTAAACCTCTACTGTCGTAAATTGAAATGGAAAAAATTCTTTTCTCTGCATGACAAACAACAATGCTTAGAATTAGGGATATCGGAGGAGGATCTGGAGGGGCTTAATGTTCTGACAGACCTCCTGGAATATAATGAGAGAGAGAGAGGTTTGGGTCCACAGACTGATTTAAAACTAAAAAGTAATCGAATGCCGCCCCCGGGTGATTACACTAATATCGACATCTTTCTGCAAGTGGTCGAGGATGACCTTAAGAAAATAGGTCGGCTAAATGGAGATACATCGCCAAATTTGAACAGTGAAGAGTGGGAGGCTTTAGAGAAATTAGAGAAAAACGACCAAATTATTATTAAGTCATCTGATAAAGGAGGTAATTTGGTCATCCTTGACCACCAGAGATATGTGGGAATGTGTAAATCCATCCTTAATGACAGAGAGACGTATGGTCTACTTGAGAACGACCCGACAGAGAGATTTACTGGGTCATTAATGACTATTCTAAATATTGGTCTACATGACAAATTGATTTCTTACAATGAATTTAAGTTTTTGGCTCCTCGTACCCCAACGATTCCGACTTTTTATGCCCTCCCGAAGGTGCATAAGGGCCTCTCCCCCCTGAAAGGACGCCCCATAGTTTCAGGTGTTGGTTCCTTGAGTCAGAATGTCGGCATCTATATAGATAACATCTTACGTCCGTTTGTAACATCATTACCCTCATACGTGCGTGATATATCAGACCTACTCCAAAAGATAGACGGTGTTGTGGTCGAACAGGGGACCATCCTAGGTTCAATTGATGTCGAGGCTCTATATAGCAGCATACCTCACAGCATGGGCCTAAAGGCATTGGAGTACTATCTAAGGACAAGAGCCGTCTTCTTTGAGAAACACAGTAAATTTGTAGTGGAGTTAATGGAGTTTGTTCTAACCCACAACTATTTTCTTTTTAACGGTAAGTACTTCCACCAGCTCAGGGGGACCGCGATGGGTTGTTCCTGTGCACCCTCGTATGCCAATCTCCTCCTGGGCTGGTGGGAGGAAACCGTAGTGTTCTCTGGGGTAGAGGAATGGTGGACAAGTAAGATATCGGCTTGGTACCGATATATAGACGATGTCCTGGTCATGTGGAGTGGTACAGAAAGAGAGTTTAATAGCTTTGTACAAGGGTTGAACAAAAACTGTTTCGGCCTAAGATTCACGTCAGAGAGTGATGGATGCGAATTGGCATTTTTGGATGTAAAAATCACCATTAATGCCAATGGTACGTTGGATACAAGGCTGTTTCGGAAGCCGACAGCTACGAATGCCCTTCTTCAGTGGGAAAGTCATCACCCGGCTCCCCTGAGAAGGGGGATTCCTCGAGGCCAATACCTAAGAGCAAGGAGAAATTGTTCTAATCCTGCCACTTTCAGGGCACAAGCATATGATCTGCGAGAGAGATTCCGAGAGCGGGGATATCCGGATGAGGTTTTAGACCCGGCCTTTATGAATGCTATAGGTAGAGAGAGGCGGACTCTCCTACAGACATATAGGGAACCAAAGGCTGAGAATATCCCAAGGATTATTGGAACCTATGACAATCAAACGAATCGAGTCTTTAGTGTTCTTAAGAGGCATTGGGGTATTTTACGGTTGGATGAGACCCTGGTGGATATTATCCCGAGTAGACCCCAAATTACCTTCCGCAGAGGATGGTCTTTGAAAGATCGACTTGTACACAGCCATTACAAAAGACCAAAACAGGAAGGAACCTGGCTTGATAGACGTATCAATGGCACATTTAGATGCGGGAACTGTTCATTCTGTGATTATATAGCACCGTGTAAGAGCTTCAGGAGTGTACATAATGGAAAAAAAAATTTCTGCAGAGACTTTGCTAATTGCAAAACCGCCGGGGTGGTCTATATGGCTACGTGTACATGCCCGAAAAACTATATTGGGAAGACCAAAAGAGAACTGAGAAGGAGGATTGGGGAACATTTGGGAGATATCAAGAACAAAAGAGATACTCCCGTAGCACGGCACATCTGGGAGGTACACCAGGGTGACATTAGGGCTCTCTCTTTTTGTGTCCTGGAAGTCATAAAACAGAATGGCAGGAGAGGTGATTGGGATAGGGTTATCCTGCAAAAGGAAACCCAATGGATATTCAGGATGGAGTCAGTAGTCCCGGGAGGACTTAATGAGCGGCTTACTTATGGTTGCTTTGTGTGAACTGTTTTCGCCAGTTTCGCCTTTGTTCCCTTTCCTCCCTGATTATAAAATGTGACAGCGCTGCAGATCTAGAAGATGACTTGCAGCTTATTATATAGGAATTTAGGAGTTTGGTAAGCAATATGTATACTCCAGATCATCTGTGTATAATGGACTTAGGATAGTGTGGTTGTGGATGCTGGGTTTCACTGACTTACACCATGGGTCATTGCATATTTGATAATTTTAAGTATCCGTTATCATACACTAGATACTTAATGTATTATATGGGTTGGACCCATATTTAGAGGAGATATTCCATAACATTAAGATGGTGTTATATGCATGTTCCCAAAAAATTGTATTTATATACTTTTTTTTTCATTGACATACATCTATATACAAAAGGTTTTAAGAACTAATGGGTGTATGTATAGCTCACTACCATTTTAATATATAAGTGTGTGCCACAATTTTGATGCCCATCTTTATTATTCACAAGAGTTATCTACTATGTGATAAGGCAGGAGGAACCAATGTATTAGTGGACACTGTTATACGGTGTAATTTCTGCACAAAGTATTATAATAAGACAGACTACCGCCATATCTTGTGTTATCAACTGCAGCTATCTGCGGTATGATAGAGGTGGAAAATCTATAGGTAGTTGAGGCACGCCGCTTGGGTGACATCAATAATAAAATCATATCAGCACATTTACCGTGCTTTTAGGGCACCGAGGTTGTGAGATGGCAGCGCGATTCAATAGGGGCGGAGCCTCATGCCGTTATTACGGCGCCTGTTGAGTGGTTATAGCGTCGGCATTTGATATATGCTGGCGCGATCCAACATGGGTGGAGCTTCATGCTAGTATTACGGCGCCTGCGCAGCCGTTCAGTATGTGGAGTTTGGTCTACAGTATAATGGCGCTCCAGCATAGCGCAGTTGGAGACCTGACAATTGGACCTCTAGGGCCAGGTTTTGACGCATGCGCAGTGAATAGGACGCCGAGATACAGCAACAATGGCGACTGCAGCATATCTTCATACAGTCCGGAGCCTGGCAATTAATCTCCACGCTGAGGACATCTGTGTAGCAACACTTACAGGTATTGATTAGCCCCTTAACTCTTTATCCTTAGGGTGGGAGCTATTTAATGGTGGTTTGGTCAGTGTAGTCCCTGCACCTACAACCAGGCACAGCATGTATCTCCAATGTGCTTGAATCACACGGAATTTCATTTTCCCATATGCCTCCTGAGGAACCACATCATGGGGGGGAAACGCGTAGAGGCTGAACCTGGACACAGATAAGTGCTTCAGGCTTTTTAAATCTATTATTTTCACCAGTTTTGTGCATTTGTAACCATGCCATACACATATGGGTACTAGAATTTGTGACATTATTCTAAATAGTATCCGCTAGTCACAAGGTGTATCCATCTTTTAGCGTTTATTAAAGTGAGTGTTCTAATATCTGCAACCTCTAGTCACTGGATACATATAGGTTATGGCTGGTTAAGGGTATCTTATATTGTCATCTCTTTTAGGTCTGACCGAGTTATAGGTATTCTCTATATGGGTCACTAGTGTAGCCCCTAAGGCACTGCCTAGGTTTAGGATCCCTAAATTCTGCAGGGAATCAGCCAGGGTTAGAAGGGTCAGCCGCCGACGAGCGGGGGCGCCATTTGCGTCCAAGAGGGTGCCAACCTCCGCTGACAGGCAGGGCAACTTACTAGGGACTCCTTAGGGTGCACTAGCCACAAGCAGCAGGACATTAAATATAATAGGGGCCATACGGTCAGACCAGTCGTCTTTTTTGGTGAACTATTACCTGGTTTTTTGTTTCATTGGTTGTCCCTAGGCTTTGGGCCTGGGTTTAGGCTGTAGTAGTGGTACAGTACTTCCACACGGGCATAGGGACTTATATAGGGCTTTAAGGGTGAGTCGACGAGGAGCGGGGGTGCCATATTATGCTCAAGAGGGTGCCAACCTCCGCAGATAGGCAGGGAGTATCTTTAGGGACGTATAGTGGCCATATTTCGTCTTTTTTCTGCCTCCCTCCCTTTGCCCTTCATATTTTTCAGGCCAGGTTTTTATTAACCCATTCCCAGCAATAGGGTTCTGGGTGTTGTGTCATATTTTAATCCTAAATTTGGTTTAATAAAGTTTTGTTATATATTAGTTTTTTTTCATTTTTTCTGAACACTAATTTTGATTATCAGATAGTATACTTTATTCCAGAGACTGGTAAATCCATAGACAAGTTGAAGCTTGTCTGGTCAGAAGTCAAAGAAAATCTAAGTCAGTCACAGTTTAGACAGATCTCTACCTTTAATATGAAGTACATTGATGGGTGGAACGTTTGCTATTGGCGACAAGGTTTGGTTATCCACAAGAAATATCAAACTCAAGGACCCCTCCACTCAGTTGGATCCAAGTTCTTTGGCCCTTTTGAGACAATTGTTGTGGTCAATCCAGTAGCTTTTCATTTGAAACTTTTCCCCTCATTCTGGAATCCCAATGTTTTTTACAAATCCTGCACCCTGTTGACAAAAAAAACCCTCAACTTGTGTTGGTTAGAGGCATTCTTGAGTATGAAGTAGAAAAAAATCCTGGATAATAGAAAGACAATCCTTGCAGTACCTTGTTAATTAGAAATGCTATGGACCAGAGGAAAGATCGTGGGTGTCTACTAATAATAACATCAATGCGGACAATCTTAGCAGAAATCAATCTTTTCCCAGTAACCCTAGTCACATCTTCGATTTATAGGTGTGGCGTCATAAACCTGGGGACAGTTACTCTCGTACTTTCTACAATCTCTAGCTATGTAGTTAAATACAATTTTTTTCTGAAGCAAACTATATTAACATTCATTTTTTGTTTTATGTTGACTACTAGCGCATAAAAAGTATATTAACATAATCATAATTTACACTCTGTTATTCAGTGGCTGAAATGAATGATTTTTTATCAAAAAGAACTCATGGAGCCGGGCTTATTTATTAGCCATGTAAACCACATTATCAGCAGGAGGTATTTAATGAAAGGTGGGTAGATGACAAGGTTCATTGAGCAGGTAGTTTATACCACTTAACTCCATCAAGAGTGTGCTGCTGTTATTAACATGGCAGGGGATCTACAATGTTCTCTTAATGAGAATGATAGTCATGAGTGAAATGGGACCCTTACGCTTTATGGAGAGCTGTATAGATTGAGAATAGTTTGCCACTGGGCAAAGTGATAAACCTAGTTCCGGGTTCACAGTGCTGCCTACTAAAGTGCATAATGTTTTCATAAAGTTGAGTTATTTCCAGCAGTTGTCACATTCCAATAATTTGGACTCCTATGGACAGAAGCCCACACCCAGAAAAGAACTACTAGACTATGTATTTCTAGTAATAAGTTGCATGTTGTAGTTCACAACTAGACTAGAAAGCTTAGGAATCATATCAGTGCACTGACTCATTTCTAGATCTGCTATATAATAATGTGTATATATATATATATATATATATATATATATATATATATATATATAGTGACACGTAAAAATTTGCTCTGGTCAAAATTTTAAAATTACTGTTATTGTGAACAGATAAACAACTTGAAGATGAAATTATCTCTAAAAAGCCTAAAGTTAAAGATGACATATTTCATTTGCATTTTAGTCAAAACAATTAAATATATAATGTCATTTTTAAAATTTTAAAAGCGGAGAATAGGCCTATGGAAAAGTTTAGGCAACCTTGGAGATTTGTGTGCTCATATAAGTTTGGCCAAGGTTTCAGACCTTAATTAGCCTTTTTGGGCTATGGTTTGTTCACTATCATCATTAGGAAAGGCCAGATGATTAAAAATTCCCAGCTTTATGAAAACCCAGCCTCTTCTATGTTTGGGTTCTTTTAAGCAGCTGCCTAGCACTCTGAAAATGAAAATGGTGGAGGCCCGCAAAGCATGAGAAGACTATAAGAAGATGGAAAAATATTTTCAAGTTGCCCTTTCCTCAGTTCGAAATGTAATTAAGAAATGGCAGTTAACAGGAACAGTGGAGGTCAAGATAAGGTCTGGAAGACCCAGCAAAGTTTCAGTGAGAGCTAATCAGAACCCCCTGTGGGGAAAAGGGGAGTCGACGGGCACCCAGGTCCACTAGCCGGAACAACATGGACTAGGAATCGTCCCGCCAAACAACCACTCTCCCATCATCATCTGTACATAAAAAAATATTTTATTAAATTATTTAAAATAATGTTATTTGATATAATATTTTTAATATAAAAATAAAGGTGCCAGAAAGATAGAAAAAGAAGAGACAGATTTTTTAAGATGAATACAGCCTTAAGGTAAATTTTCAACATTCATAAATCATGCCTGATTATATTATATGGGACAAAAATAAACAATGTAAGAAGTTTCCTAGAGTTTTGCATTTCACAACAGAGTGATAAAAAAATTATGTAAGATACAAATAATTCCTGATCAGTAATATTATTATTATTATATTATTTATTTATATAGCACCATTGATTCCATTGTGCTGTACATGAGAAGGGGTTACATACAAATTACAGATATCACTTACACTAAACAAACTAACAATCACAGACTGATACAGAGGGGAGAAGACCCTGCCCTCGCGGGCTTACATTCTACAGGATGGTGGGAAAGGAGACAGTAGGTTGGGTGTTGGTGAGGCAGTAGCTCCGGTAGTGGTGAGGAGGCAGTGGGGTCAGTGCAGGCTGTAAGCTTTCCTGAAGAAGTTAGTTTTCAGGTTCCGTCTGAAGGATCCAAATGTGGTTGATAGTCGGACGTGTTGAGGCAAAGAATTCCAGAGGATGGGGGATATTCGGGAGAATTCTTGGAGGTGATTGGATGAGGAGCGAATAAGTGTGGAGGAGAGAAGGAGGTCTTGGGAGGACCAGAGATTACGTGAGGTAAGATGTTGGGAGATTAATTCAGAGACATATAGAGGAGACGGGTTATAGATGGCCTTGTAGGTCAGTATTAGTAATTTTAACTGGATACGCTGAGAAAAAGGGAGCCAGTGAAGAGATTTGCAGAGGGGAGAAGCGGAAGAGTAGCAAGGAGAGAGATGAATTAGTCAGGCAGCAGAGTTAAGGATGGACTAGGGATGTGCAAGGGTGTTAGCAGGGAGGCCACAGAAAAGGATGTTGCAGTAGTCAAGATTGGAGATGATGAGGGCATGCCCAAGCATTTTAGTAGATTGAGGGTTGAGGAAAGGACAGATTCTGGAGATATTTTTGAGCTGGAGGCGACAGGAGGTGGAAAGAGCTTGGATGTGCGGTTTGAAGGACAGGGCAAAGTCAAGGGTTACTCCGAGGCAGCGGACTTCCAGTATGGGTGAAAAGCGTGATGTTGTTAATTGAGATAGATAGGGCAGGTAAGGAAGATCTGTGAGATGGAGGAAAGATGATGAGTTCAGATTTGTCCACATTGAGTTTGAGGAAGTGAGTGGAGAAGGAGGATATGGCTGATAGACACTCTGGGATTCTGGACAGCAGAGAGGTGACGTCTGGGCCAGAGAGGTAGATCTGAGTTTCATCAGCATAAAGGTGCTACTGGAATCCATGGGACTTTATGACTTGTCCCAAGCCAAGTGTATAGATTGAGAAGAGTAGGGGTCCTAGAACAGAGCCTTGGGGGACTCCACCAGAGAGAGAGTGGGATGAGGAGGTGTGGGACTGGGAGACGCTGAATGTGCGATTGGAAAGGTATGAGGAGATCCAGGATAGGGCGAGGTCTTTGATGCCAAAGGAGGAGATGATCTTTAGTAGGAGGCAGTTGTCAACTGTGTCGAAAGCAGAGGACAGGTCTAGGAGGAGGATAATAGAGTATTGTCCATTAGCTTTGGCTGAAAGTAGGTTGTTAGTAATTTTCATCAGGGCTGTCTCAGTGGAGTGATGGGGGGCAAAAACCAGATTGTAGGTTGTCAAAGAGCAAGTTAGATGAGAGGTGGGAGGAAAATTCAGCTATGCAGCTGCCTTGGGGCTACAGGAGAGTGAGGTGAGAGCCAGAGAAGGAGAGCATGATCTTGTACTGACTCCAGCTCCCATACCATCATTCAGTGCTGCAGGAGTTCAAACAAGGAGGTCGTCTAAGCAGCCTGTGAGCACAGCAAAGGGGGATGGGCTGCTTTCTCCCTTCATCATGAATGATGGATGACCAGGACTGGCACAGCACAGACATGGATGCACAAGGTACACTGATGGCAGCTGGTCATTCTAGCCAGACTCAGACATGGCATGCAGAATCTGGGTGGGGGGTAACCCTTGATGAGACCCAGAGGCAGAAAGGGTGTTCTGAGGAACTGCCTCCCTCCTCACTTTCACCAGGGTGCATTACAATCCCCAGCAGTGCAGCAGGAGCTAATTCCCCTTTGGAGGAGACTGCTGCTTCTCCTGCTCATCCCAGGGGAGGGGACACACATTCCTCTGCATACAAGCCTCAGGAGTTGTAGCAGAGCTGACTCAGCTACGAATCAGGCTAACAGCTATTCCTACAAGAGAGGACATGGAGACATACATAACACGACTGGAGCAGGCTTGCAGGTCAGAATTGAATACTCTGCGCACTGAAGTTAAACAAGTACAGTATATACTCAGGTCCAGGACCATACTAACAGAATCCAAGATATTGAAAGGAAGATGCTTTCCCATCAGAAGTCACTAGACATAAACTCCAGCCAGCTTGACTACCTGATAGAAGCCCAGGATGATGCAGAAAACAGGGGAAGGCACAATAATCTGAGGATACGGGGTCTACCTGAGTCAGTAGAATCTAAAGATCTTTCTCACACATTGAAATGCATTTTCAACAGAATTCTGGGTGAGCCTTCTGAGAGGGAGATTGAATTGGACAGAGCTCACAGAGCACTTGGCCCCAGAGCATCTGACCCAGACCGTCTACGGGACGTGATATGCCACATTCATCACTATGTACAAAAAGAAGCCATCCTGCAGAGACTCAGAGATGGATCCTCTGCTCTATTCCAAGGATCAAAGATTCTAATCCTATCGGACCTGTCCCGCCTTACTTTGCAAAGAAGGAGAGCATTGAGACCTCTCTTGGATTTGCTTCGAGATCATAACTTGCTGTATAGCTGAGGGTTTCCATTCCGTTTGCAGGTCCGTCATGCGGGCCACATGCATATCCTCAGGTCCCTGTTATGAACTGGTGGCCTAGGAGCAGCATGGACGAGCTCTGGAGTAGGTGGCCTCTATACTGACCGTAGACCCTGAACTTAACACATCAACTAGAAGTAGCCGTGGGATGTTCCTGTCACTCCCTAGACACCTCGTCACGGCCGGAGGACTAATTACACCTAAAGAAAGAAAAAGGAATACTATCTTGCCTCAGAGAAAATTCCCAAAGGAAAGGCAGCCCCCCACAAATATTGACTGTGAGAGGAGAGGGAAATTACAAACGCAGACTGAAAACAGAATTTAGCAAAGGAGGCCACGCTACCTAGAAAGAAAAGACAGGAAAGAGTACTGTGCGGTCAGTATAAAAAATACTACAAAATCCACCACAGAGAATACAAAAATCTCCACACCTAAATAAAGGCATGGAGGGTAACTCTGTGACTCCAGAGCTTCCAACTTGGCTGAGTAAATCTTAACACAGACAAAGCTGGACAAGAAAAAACATAGCAATTCACAGAACTATTAAGTCCACCGCATGTGGACTGCAAAAACAGAGCCAGGACTTATCTTTGATGATTTGGACAATCCAGAAGGAGAAACCAAGCAGAGATGTGGATCCCTAGAAAACAATGGACAACTGGCACTCACTAAAGGAAGGAGCCAGACTAAATAGCCCCGTCCAAAGTGGAAGCAGCTGATGACTGTTGTGAAGGACAAACAGCAGCACTACCACTTATAACCCCGGAGGGAGCCTAAGAGCAGAACCCACAACAGAATTCACAACAGTACCCCCCCATTGAGGAGGGGTCACCGAACCCTCACCAGAGCCCCCAGGCCGATCCGGACGAGCCAAATGGAAGGCACGAACCAAATCGTCAGCATGAACATCGGAGGCAACAACCCAAGAATTATCCTCCTGGCCATAACCCTTCCACTTGACAAGATACTGAAGCCTCTGTCTAGAAAAACGAGAATCCAAGATCTTCTCCACAACATACTCCAACTCCCCATCAATCAACACCGGGGCAGGAGGATCAACAGAGGGAACCACGGGCACCACATATTTCCGCAACAAAGATCTATGAAAAACATTATGGATGGAAAAAGAGGCTGGAAGGGCCAAAAGAAAAGTCACTGGATTGATAATCTCAGAAATCCTATAAGGACCAATAAACCGAGGCTTGAACTTCGGGGAAAAAACCTTCATAGGAACATGACGAGAAGACAACCAGACCAAATCCCCAACCCGAAGCCGGGAACCCACACGCCGACGACGGTTGGCAAAACGCTGAGCCTCCTCCTGAGACAACACCAAATTGTCCACAACATGAGCCCAAATCTGCTGCAACCTGTCAACCACAGAGTCCACCCCAGGACAATCAGAAGACTCAACCTGCCCTGAAGAAAAACGAGGTTGAAACCCAGAATTACAAAAGAATGGTGACACCAACGTAGCAGAACTAGCCCGATTATTAAGGGCAAACTCGGCCAATGGCAAGAAAGTCACCCAATCATCCTGATCGGCAGACACAAAGCATCTCAAATAAGTTTCCAAAGTCTGGTTAGTTTGCTCGGTTTGGCCGTTTGTCTGAGGATGAAATGCGGAAGAAAAAGACAAATCAATGCCCAGCTTAGCACAAAAGGACCACCAAAACCTAGAAACAAACTGGGAACCTCTATCGGACACAATATTCTCCGGAATGCCATGCAAACGAACCACATACTGAAAAAACAACGGAACCAACTCAGAAGAGGAAGGCAACTTAGGTAAAGGTACCAAATGAACCATCTTAGAAAACCGTTCACAGACCACCCAGATAACAGACATCCTCTGGGAAACAGGACGATCCGAAATAAAATCCATAGAAATATGCGTCCAAGGCCTCTCAAGGACCGGCAAAGGCAAAAGCAACCCACTGGCGCGGGAGCAGCAAGGTTTGGCCCGCGCACAAGTCCCACAGGACTGCACAAAAGAACGCACATCCCGTGACAAAGAAGGCCACCAAAAGGACCTACTAACCAAATCTCTGTTACCAAAAATCCCAGGATGGCCAGCCAACACAGAACAGTGAACCTCAGAAATCACTTTACTAGTCCATCTGTCAGGAACAAACAGTTTCCCTGCTGGACAGCGATCAGGTTTATCAGCCTGAAACTCCTGAAGAGCCCGTCGCAAATCAGGGGAGATGGCAGAAAGAATCACCCCCTCCTTAAGAATACCAACCGGCTCAAGAATCCCAGGGGAATCAGGCAAGAAACTCCTAGAGAGGGCATCAGCCTTAACATTCTTAGAACCTGGAAGATACGAGACAACAAAATCAAAACGGGAGAAAAACAGGGACCATCGGGCCTGTCTAGGATTCAGCCGTTTGGCAGACTCGAGGTAAATCAGATTCTTATGATCGGTCAAGACCACAATACGGTGCTTGGCCCCCTCAAGCCAATGTCGCCACTCCTCAAATGCCCACTTCATAGCCAACAACTCAAAATTGCCGACATCATAATTGTGTTCCGCATGCGAAAACTTTCGAGAAAAGAAGGCACACGGTTTCATCATGGAACCATCAGAATTCCTCTGAGACAAAACGGCCCCTGCCCCAATCTCAGAAGCGTCAACCTCAACCTGAAAAGGAAGAGAAACATCCGGCTGACGCAACGCAGGGGCAGAATTAAATCTGCTCTTAAGCTCCTGAAAGGCAGAAATGGCCTCAGAGGACCAATTAGCTACATCAGCACCCTTCCTCGTCAAATCGGTCAGGGGTTTAACCACACTGGAGAAGTTGGCAATGAAACGGCGATAAAAATTAGCAAAGCCCAAAAATGTCTGAAGGCTCTTCACGGATGTGGGCTGGATCCAATCATGAATGGCCTGAACCTTAGCCGGATCCATTTCTATAGATGATGGAGAAAAAATGAAGCCCAAAAAAAAAAACCTTCTGTACTCCAAAGAGGCACTTAGACCCCTTCACAAACAAGGCATTGTCACGAAGGACCTGAAATACCATCCTAACTTGTTTCACATGAGACTCCCAATCATCTGAAAAAATCAAAATATCATCCAAATATACAATCATGAATTTATCAAGATAATTCTGAAAAATATCATGCATGAAGGACTGAAACACAGATGGGGCATTAGAGAGTCCGAATGGCATCACAAGATACTCAAAATGGCCCTCGGGCGTATTAAACGCAGTTTTCCATTCGTCACCCTGCTTAATACGAACCAGATTATATGCCCCTCGAAGGTCAATCTTAGTAAACCAACTAGCCCCCTTAATTCTGGCAAACAAATCAGAAAGCAAAGGCAAAGGGTATTGGAATTTGACCGTGATCTTATTCAAGAGGCGATAATCAATACAGGGTCTCGAGGAGCCATCCTTCTTGGCAACAAAAAAAAACCTGCTCCTAATGGAGAAGAAGATGACCGAATATGCCCCTTCTCCAAAGACTCCCTTACATAGCTCTGCATGGCGGCATGTTCAGGCACAGACAGGTTGAAAAGTCGGCCCTTAGGAAACTTACAGCCTGGAATCAAATCAATAGCACAATCACAGTCAATATGCGGTGGAAGGGAACTGGACTTGGGCTCATTGGAAACATCCTGGAAATCTGACAGAAACTCAGGAATTTCAGAAGAGGGGGAGGAGGAAATTGACATCAGAGGAACGTCATTGTGAACCCCTTGACAACCCCAACTAGTCACAGACATAGATTTCCAATCCAAGACCGGATTATTTACCTGTAACCATGGAAACCCCAGCACAACAGCATCATGCAAATTATGTAACACCAGGAAGCGACAATCTTCCTGATGGGCTGGCGCCATGCACATGGTCAACTGTGTCCAAAACTGAGGTTTATTTTTAGCCAATGGTGTAGCATCAATCCCCTTCAAAGGGATAGGACTCCGTAAAGGCTGTAAGGAAAAACCACAACGTCTGGCAAATTCTAAGTCCATTAAATTTAAAGCGGCGCCTGAATCCACAAATGCCATGACAGAGAATGACGATAATGAGCAGATCAGGGTCACAGATAACTGAAATTTAGGTTGTACAGTACTGATAGTAACGGAATTAGCGATTCTCTTGGCACGCTTAGGGCAATCAGAAATAACATGAGCAGAATCGCCGCAGTAAAAGCACAACCTATTCTGACGTCTGAATCCTTGCTGTTCTGCTCTAGACACAATCCTATCACACTGCATAGGCTCAGGACTCCGCTCGGAAGACAACGCCATAGTGTGCACAACTCTGCGCTCACGCAAGCGCCGATCAATTTGAATGGCCAGAGACATAGAATCACTCAGACCTGCAGGCGTGGGGAACCCCACCATAAAATCTTTAACAGATTTAGAAAGACCCTTTCTGAAAATTGCCGCCAAAGCATCCTCATTCCACTTAGTAAGCACAGACCATTTTCTGAATTTCTGGCAATATGACTCTGCCGCTTCTTGACCCTGACACAGGGCCAAAAGTGTTTTCTCAGCATGCTCTACAGAGTTAGGTTCATCATACAATAACCCAAGTGCCTGAAAAAAGGTGTCTACATTAAGCAAGGCCGGATTCCCAGATTCCAGGGAAAATGCCCAATCCTGAGGGTCGCCACGCAACAGAGAAATGACAATTTTTACCTGCTGGATGGGATCACCAGAGGAACGGGGCTTAAGAGCAAAAAACAGTTTACAGTTATTTTCAAAGCTCAAAAATTTGGACCTGTCCCCGAAGAAGGGTAGGAATTCTAGGCTCTAAAACAGGAGTCTGCACGATATAATCAGAAATACCCTGTACTCTAGCAGCAAGTTGATCCACCCGAGAAGCAAGTCCCTGAACATCCATGTCAACGCCTAACTCCTGAGCCACCCAGAAGTGAAGAGGGAAAAAAAAAACAACAGAGTACAGAAAAAAAATGGCTCAGCACTTTCTTTCCCTTCTTTTGAGATGCGGTTAACTCATTGTTGGTCAGTTGTACTGTTATGAACTGGTGGCCTAGGAGAAGCATGGACGAGCTCTGGAGTAGGTGGCCTCTATACTGAATGCAGACCCTGAACTTAACACATCAACTAGAAGTAGCCATGGGATGTTCCTGTCACTCTCTAGACACCTCGTCATGGCCGGAGGACTAATTACACCTAAAGAAAGAAACAGGAATACTATCTTGCCTCAGAGAAAATTCCCAAAGGAAAGGCAGCCCCCCACAAATATTGACTGTGAGAGGAGAGGGAAATTACAAACGCAGACTGAAAACAGAATTTAGCAAAGGAGGCCACACTACCTAGAAAGAAAAGACAGGAAAGAGTACTGTGCGGTCAGTATATAAAATACTACAAAATCCACCACAGAGAATACAAAAATCTCCACACCTAACTAAAGGCATGGAGGGTAACTCTGTGACTCCAGAGCTTCCAACTTGGCTGAGTAAATCTTAACACAGACAAAGCTGGACAAGAAAAAACATAGCAATTCACAGAACTATTAAGTCCACCGCATGTGGACTGCAAAAACAGAGCCAGGACTTATCTTTGATGATTTGGACAATCCAGAAGGAGAAACCAAGCAGAGATGTGGATCCCTAGAAAACAATGGACAACTGGCACTCACTAAAGGAAGGAGCCAGACTAAATAGCCCCGTCCAAAGTGGAAGCATCTGATGACTGTTGTGAAGGACAAACAGCAGCACTACCACTTATAACCACCGGAGGGAGCTTAAGAGCAGAACCCACAACAGAATTCACAACAGGTCCCCATCGGACATTGCATCATTTACATCAACCTTGAACCTCCCTCGGATTGAAATTATGGACTGGCCTACTATTCCAGTGGAGGCCTTTGGCAGGTTATCCCAACATCTGCCGAGGGCCACTCACTGCTGGGGCAGGAGAGGGCGGGAATCTTTCCCTCCTCCTTGAGATCTGTGGTCTGGGGATGATTTCCTTTCAAGATTAATGCATTATTCTGATATGCAATAATATGTGTCCATGCTTTGCTTTCAGATACTGATTGTGGAATGTTGCTCCAGTTATCTTTATTTGTAACCATCATCAGGAGTTGTTTTATCAATGTTTTCTTCACCCTGGGGCTTGTTGACCTTCTCCCCCTTCCCTAGACATAGACAACAGGTTAATAATAGTCTTGGGCGAGAGAGGGTCCTGAGGCTTATATTCTGATTATTTGACTACACTCTGTTCTCTTTGGTTTTTACATGGGGGACGGTGGCATTTAGGGGGCAGATTTAGCTTTGGTGTCGTCTCGGCCTGGTGAGGGGAGCCCCTCTATGGAAAGCATAGTCCCCACCGGGAATTCACATCACATTGTTGGACTTTAAACAATTTTCCCAACAATACTTGTGCACTTCGCACATCTTTTTGTACATGTTCTTTTGTATCTTAGTATATTCACTCTAACCTAGTTAGTACGTTTGTCTGTTTTCTTCCCTTACATTTTTATTCTCTCCCCTGCTGACTCTTCTTTTATATTTTCCTTTCTCTTCCCTCTACTCACTCCTGTGTCTGCTTCTGTCCCTTCTTCTTTTCCTCCCCCTCCCATAATTTTTTTAATTTATTTATTTATTTTCTCTTTTTTCTTTTTCTTCTTGCTTCTCTTTTTCTTCTTTCTCTTCCTTTTCCTCCCCTGTTTATAAAGTACTTTACCATTACCATGGAACGGATCAACATAGGATCCATTAACGCCCGAGGGATGAATGTCCCTCAGAAAAGGTCCCAGATCTTGTATGATATGCATAAAAAGCGGACTCACATCCTCCTGCTCCAAGAGACTCATTTCAAGGCTGGCTGTCTCCCCACCCTGAAGGATTGATATTATTGCTCTTGGTTTCACAGCCCTAACCCTGACTCAAAGTCAAAAGAGGTCTCAGTAGCCCTACATAGGTCATTGGTCCATTCAGTCCTAGATTCTAGGATTGACCCAGAAGGCAGGTACATTCTCCTAAAACTTTGCATTAACTCAATGGTATTCGCCATAGCTAATTGGTACCTACCCAATAAAGATCCGACTTTAGCTTGTTCCGCTATTCTGGCGCTCCTGTCGGATTTCATGGAGGGGACTCTGATTGCAGGCGGTGACTTCAATTTTACCCTTGATCCGGAGGTGGATACTTCATCTCAGCGTCATTTCTTGCCCCATAGACGTACCAATGCTTTTAAATGTAAGATTCAGAACCTACGCCTGGTAGACGCCTGGAGAGTCCTGCATCCTATGGATAGGGACTATACGTATTACTCCCCGACTCACTCTTCATACAGCCACATAGATATGTTGTTAATAAGCCAGCATGCCCTGACCTGTCAAGCCCAGGCTTATTGGTAACATTGCCTGGTCAGACCATGCTCCGGTGTTTCTCCATCTTATCCCACCAAATGGCCTTCATCGACCATGGACATGGCGTCTCAACAATAACTTACTTAAAGACCATCTATGCACTATGGAGATTAGGAAGTCTATCTCAGAATTTCTAGAAATCCATGAACGCGACCAGACGTCCCTTCCTAACCAGTGGGAAACACTTAAGTGTGTTATAAGGGGTCTTTTGATTCAGCATGGCTCTAGATTGAAAAAAAGAAAGGGCCTCTCTAATTTCCAGTCTGCTCCAGTGGATTAATACATTGGAATCCTCACAAAAACAATCTTTATCCTCTTCTGTGTACGCGGACCTGTTAAAAGCAAGGGAGGAGCTTAGGGTCCTACTGGATCAAAAATATTCTCGTCAAAAAATCAGATTCCATCGATTTATGTATGAACATGAGGATAAATGTGGCAGGGCATTGGCTAGGGTGCTACATCCCAGAAAGGACACTAGTTATATCCCACAAATCATGCAGATCGGGGGGGCCCGCACACAAGATCCAACCCAAATTACCGAATCCTTTCGAGCTTATTATAGTGACCTTTATAATATTAAGGGACAATTCAGAGACATGTCAGCTTCATATCTTCACCTTAAAATAAACGACTATATCAGACAAAACGCCCTCCCAGCTGTCCATCCTGAACTCGCAGACTCTCTGGAGGAGGAGTTTTCAGAGGAAGAGATTTCTGCCATTATTAAATCAAATCCTGTGGGAAAGAGCCCAGGCCCTGATGGGTTCACACCAAAATTTTATAAGGTATTTATCAAACAGCTTGTCCCTTTCCTAACAAAAGTCTTCAGTTCTGTGTCAGAGGGTTCCCCATTCGTACCCCAGTCCTTGGAGGCCCACATCAGCATTTTACCAAAACCAGGGAAAGATCCATTGTTAATTTCCAATTATAGGCCCATCTCTTTGATTAATGTGGACATCAAAATATTTTCGAAGGCCCTGGCAAATAGGTTGGCACTTTTGTTACCCGGGGTTATTCATACAGATCAAGTAGGGTTTGTCAAGGGCCGAGAGGCCAGAGATAATACGTATAAAACTCTTCCCCTGATGGCTCGGGCGAGGTCCAGATCACTCCCATTGTGTTTGCTTTCGGTTGACGCAGAGAAGGCCTTCGACTGGGTCAGTTGGAGCTTCATGTCGGCTTCCTTGCATCAATTGGGCCTGGGCACCAAATTTATTGAGAAGATTATCTCTCTATATAGGGGCCCTACTGATAGGGTTAGGGTTAATGGGTTCCTGTCCTCCCCTATCCACATCAACAACGGTACACGGCAGCGGTATCCTCTGTCCCCTCTCTTGTATGTATTGATAATGGAACATCTGGCAATAGCCATTAGAAAGAACCCCAGCATCCACGGTATTCCAGCTGGGGTAGGTCAATGTAAATCGGCATTATATGCAGATGACCTTCTCATGTTTATATCACAGCCTCACATTTCCTTCCCCTCCATAGTCAAAGAATTTGAGACATTTGGCCATCTTAGTAATTTTAAGGTGAATTATTCTAAATCAGAGGCCCTATATAACTTTATCTAGAGATGAAGTTCAACATCTTAACCCCTTCATGACCTTGCCGTTTTTTGCAATTCTGACCAGTGTCCCTTTATGAGGTAATAACTCAGGAACGCTTCAACGGATCCTAGCGATTCTGAGATTGTTTTTTCGTGACATATTGGGCTTCATGTTAGTGGTAAATTTAGGTCGATAATTTCTGAGTTTATTTGTGAAAAAAACGGAAATTTGGCAAAAATTTTGAAAATTTCGCAATTTTCACATTTTGAATTTTTATTCTGTTAAACCAGAGAGTTATGTGACACAAAATAGTTAATAAATAACATTTCCCACATGTCTACTTTACAACAGCACAATTTTGGAAACAAATTTTTTTTTTGCTAGGAAGTTATAAGGGTTAAAATTTGACCAGTGATTTCTCATTTTTACAACAAAATTTACAAAACCATTTTTTTTAGGGACCACCTCACATTTGAAGTCAGTTTGAGGGTTCTATATGGCTGAAAATACCCAAAAGTGACACCATTCTAAAAACTGCACCCCACAAGGTGCTCAAAACCACATTCAAGAAGTTTATTAACCCTTCAGGTGTTTCACAGCAGCAGAAGCAACATGGAAGTAAAAAATGAACATTTAACTTTTTAGTCACAAAAATGATCTTTTAGCAACAATTTTTTATTTTCCCAAGGGTAAAAGGAGAAACTGGACCATGGACGTTGTTGTGCAATTTGTCCTGAGTACGCTGATACCTCATATGTGGGGGTAAACCACTGTTTGGGCGCACGGCAGGGCTCGGAAGGGAAGGAGCGCCATTTGACTTTTTGAATGAAAAATTGGCTCCAATCTTTAGCGGACACCATGTCGCGTTTGGAGAGCCTCCGTGTGCCTAAACATTGGAGCTCCCCCACAAGTGACCACATTTTGGAAACTAGACCCCCCAAGGAACTTATCTAGAAGCATAGTGAGCACTTTAAACCCCCAGGTGCTTCACAAATTGATCCGTAAAAATGAAAAAGTACTTTTTTTTCACAAAAAAATTATTTTAGCCTCAATTTTTTCATTTTCACATGGGCAACAGGATAAAATGGATCCTAAATTTTGTTGGGCAATTTCTCCTGAGTACACCAATACCTCACATGTGGGGGTAAACCACTGTTTGGGCACATGGTAAGGCTCGGAAGGGAAGGAGCGCCATTTGACTTTTTGAATGAAAAATTAGCTCCATCGTTAGCGGACACCATGTCGCGTTTGGAAACCCCCTGTGTGCCTAAACATTGGAGCTCCTCCACAAGTGACCCCATTTTGGAAACTAGACCCCCCAAGGAACTCATCTAGAGGCATAGTGAGCACTTTAAACCCCCAGGTGCTTCACAAATTGATCCGCAAAAATGAAAAAGTACTTTTTTTTCACACAAAATTTCTTTTAGCCTCAATTCTTTCATTTTCACATGGGCAACAGGATAAAATGGATCCTAAAATTTGTTGGGCAATTTCTCCTGAGTATGCCGATACCTCATATGTGGGGGTAAACCACTGTTTGGGTGCACGGCAAGGCTCGGAAGGGGAGGCGTGCCATTTGACTTTTAGAATGGAAAATTAGCTCCAATCGTTAGCGGACACCATGTCGCGTTTGGAGAGCCCCTGTGTGCCTAAACATTGGAGCTCCCCTACAAGTGACCCCATTTTGGAAACTAGACCCCCCAAGGAACTTATCTAGATGCATAGTGAGCACTTATAACCCCCAGGTGCTTCACAGAAGTTTATAACGCAGAGCCGTGAATATAAAAAAATAATTTTTCTTTCCTCAAAAATGATTTTTAACCCAGAATTTTTTATTTTCCCAAGGGTAATAGGAGAAATTGGACCCCAAATGTTGTTGTCCAGTTTGTCCTGAGTACGATGATACCCCATATGTGGGGGTAAACCACTGTTTGGGTGCACGGCAGGGCTCGGAAGGGAAGGCACGCCATTTGGCTTTTTGAATGGAAAATTAGCTCCAATCATTAGCGGACACCATGTCGCGTTTGGAGAGCCCCTGTGTGCCTAAACATTGGAGCTCCCGCACAAGTGACCCCATTTTGGAAACTAGACCTCCCAAGGAACTAATCTAGATGTGTGGTGAGCACTTTGAACCCCCAAGTGCTTCACAGAAGTTTATAACGCAGAGCCATGAAAATAAAAAATAATTTTTATTTTCTCAAAAATAATTTTTTAGCCCACAATTTTTTATTTTCCCAAGGGTAACAGGAGAAATTGGACCCCGAAAGTTGTTGTCCAGTTTCTCCTGAGTACGCTGATACCCCATATGTGGGGGTAAACCACTGTTTTGGCACACGTCGGGGTTCGGAAGGCAAGTAGTGACGTTTTGAAATGCAGACTTTGATGGAATGCTCTGCGGGCGTCAGGTTGCGTTTGCAGAGCCCCTGATGTGCCTAAACAGTAGGAACTCCCCACAATTGACTCCATTTTGGAAACTAGACCCCCAAGGGAACTTATCTAGATGTGTAGTGAGCACTTTGAACCCCCAAGTGCTTCACAGAAGTTTATAACGCAGAGCCGTGAAAATAAAAAATGTTTCCTTTCCTCAAAAATATTTTTTTAGCCCAGAATTTTTTTATTTTTGCAAGAGTAACAGGAGAAATTGGACCCCAAAAGTTGTTGTCCAGTTTCTCCTGAGTACGCTGATACCCCATATGTGGGGGTAAACCACTGTTTGGGCACATGCCGGGGCTCGGAAGGGAAGTAGTGACGTTTTGGAATGCAGACTTTGATGGAATGGTCTGCGGGCATCATGTTACGTTTGCAGAGCCCCTGATATGCCTAAACAGTAGAAACCCCCCACAAGTGACCCCATTTTGGAAACTAGACCCCCCAAGGAACTTATCTAGATGTGTGGTGAGCACGTTCAACCCCCAAGTGCTTCACAGAAGTTTACAACGCAGAGCCGTGAAAATAAAAAATAATTTTTCTTTCCTCAAAAAAGATGTTTTAGCAAGCAATTTTTTATTTTCACAAGGGTAACAGGAGAATTTGGACCCCAATATTTGTTGCCCAGTTTGCTGTGAGTATGCTGATACCCCATATGTGGGGGTAAACCACTGTTTGGGCACACGTCAGGGCTCGGAAGGGAAGTAGTGACATTTGAAATGCAGACTTTGATGGAATGGTCTGCGGGCGTCACATTGCATTTGCAGAGCCCCTGATGTGCCTAAACAGTAGAAACACCCCACAAGTGACCCCATTTTGGAAACTAGACCCCCGAAGGAACTTATCTAGATGTGTGGTGAGCACGTTCAACCCCCAAGTGCTTCACAGAAGTTTATAACGCAGAGCCGTGAAAATAAAAAATAATTGTTCTTTCCTCAAAAATTATGTTTTAGCAAGTAATTTTTTATTTTTGCAAGGGTAACAGGAGAAATTGGACCCCAACAGTTGTTGCCCAGTTTGTCCTGAGTACGCTGGTACCCCAAATGTGGGGGTAAACCACTGTTTGGGCGCACGTCGGGGCTTGGAAGGGCGGGAGCACCATTTGACTTTTTGAACGCAAGATTGGCTGGAATCAATGGTGGCGCCATGTTGCGTTTGGAGACCCCTGATGTGCCTAAACAGTGGAAACTCCTCAATTCTAACTTCAACACTAACCCCAACACACCCCTAATCCTAATCCCAACTGTAGCCATAACCCTAATCACAACCCTAACCCCAACACACCCCTAACCACAACCCTAACCGCAACACACCCGTAACCCTAATTCCAACCCTAATCCTAACCGTAACCCTAATCCCAACCCTAACCACAACTGTAACCCCAACACACCCCTAACCCTATCCGTAACCCTAACCACAAGCCTAATCTTAACCCTATTTCAAACCCTAGCCCTAATTCCAACCCTAACTCTAATTCCAACCCTAACCCTAAGGCTATGTGCCCACGTTGCGGATTCGTGTGAGATTTTTCCGCACGATTTTTGAAAAATCTGCAGGTAAAAGGCACTGCGTTTTACCTGCGGATTTACAGCAGATTTCCAGTGTTTTTTTGTGCGGATTTCACCTGCGGATTCCTATTGAGGAACAGGTGTAAAACCCTGCGGAATCCGCACAAAGAATTGACATGCTGCGGAAAATACAATGCAGCGTTTCTGCACGGAATTTTCCGCACCATGGGCACAGCGGATTTGGTTTTCCTTAGGTGTACATGGTACTGTAAACCTGATGGAAAACTGCTTCGAATTCGCAGAGGCCAATCCGCTGCGGATCCGCGGCCAATCCGCTGCCGATCCGCTGCGGATCCGCGGCCAATCCACTGCCAAGCCGCTGCGGATCCGCGGCCAATCCGCTGCGGATCCGCTGCCAACCCGCTGCGGATCCGCGGCCGATCCACTGCGGATCCGCTGCCGATCCGCTGCGGATCCGCTGCCGATCCGCTGCGGATCCGCGGCCCATCCGCTGCGGATCCGCTGCCGACCCGCTGCGGATCCGCTGCGGATCCGCTGCCGATCTGCGGCCGATCCTCTGTGGATTTTGGAAGATGGCGGTGCCCAGCGAGGAGACGGACCGACACCGGGAGCCTCGGTAAGTATAAGGGGGGGGAGATCGGGGCACGGGGGGGGCGTCGGAGCACCGGGGGGTGACATAGGAGCAGGGGGGGAGCGGGCAGGAGGACAGGGGAGCGGAGCACAGGACGGAGGGTACCGGACCCCATAACGGAGCACTGGGGGGGCGATCGGTGGGGTGGGGGGGGGATCACTTCAGGTTTTCCAGCCATGGCCGATGGTATTGCAGCATCGGCCATGGCTGGATTGTAATATTTCACCAGTTTTTTAGGTGAAATATTACAAATCGCTCTGATTGGCAGTTTCACTTTCAACAGCCAATCAGAGCGATCGTAGCCACGGGGGGGTGAAGCCACCCCCCCCCCCCTGGGCTGAAGTACCACTCCCCCTCTCCCTGCAGATCGGGTAAAATAGGAGTTAACCCCTTCACCTGATCTGCAGGGACGTGATCATTCCATGACGCCACATAGGCGTCATGGGTCGGGAAGAGGTTAAAGATAATTTTCCCTTTAACCCCTTAAGCCCCGAGGGTGGTTTGCACGTTAATGACCGGGCCAATTTTTACAATTCTGACCACTGTCCCTTTATGAGGTTATAACTCTGGAACGCTTCAACGGATCTTGGCGATTCTGACATTGTTTTCTCGTGACATATTGTACTTCATGTTAGTGGTAAAATTTCTTCGATATAACTTGCGTTTATTTGTGAAAAAAACGAATATTTGGCGAAAATTTTGAAAATTTCGCAATTTTCCAACTTTGAATTTTTATGCCCTTAAATCACAGACATATGTCACACAAAATACTTAATAAATAACATTTCCCACATGTCTACTTTACATCAGCACAATTTTGGAACCAAAATTTTTTTTTGTGACGGAGTTATAAGGGTTAAAAGTTGACCAGCAATTTCTCATTTTTACAACACCATTTTTTTTTAGGGACCACATCTCATTTGAAGTCATTTTGACGGGTCTATATGATAGAAAATACCCAAGTGTGACACCATTCTAAAAACTGCACCCCTCAAGGTACTCAAAACCACTTTCAAGAAGTTTATTAACCCTTCAGGTGTTTCACAGGAATTTTTGGAATGTTTAAATAAAAATGAACATTTAACTTTTTTTCACACAAAATTTATTTCAGCTCCAATTTGTTTTATTTTACCAAGGGTAACAGGAGAAAATAGACCCCAAAAGTTGTTGTACAATTTGTCCTGAGTACGCTGATACCCCATATGTGGGGGTAAACCACAGTTTGGGCGCATGGCAGAGCTTGGAAGCAAAGGAGCGCCATTTGACTTTTCAATGCAAAATTGACTGGAATTGAGATGGGACGCCATGTTGCATTTGGAGAGCCCCTGATGTGCCTAAACATTGAAACCCCCCACAAGTGACACCATTTTGGAAAGTAGACCCCCTAAGGAACTTATCTAGATGTGTGGTGAGCACTTTGACCCAACAAGTGCTTTACAGAAGTTTATAATGCAGAGCCGTAAAAATAAAAAATCATATTTTTTCACAAAAATTATCTTTTCACCCCCAATTTTTTATTTTCCCAAGGGTGAGAGAAGAAATTGGACCCCAAAATATGTTGTGCAATTTGTCCTGAGTACGCTGATACCCCATATGTGGGTGTAAACCATTGTTTGGGCGCAGGGCAGAGCTCGGAAGGGAAGGAGCGCCATTTGACTTTTCAATGCAAAATTGACTGGAATTGAGATGGGACGCCATGTTGCATTTAGAGAGCCCTTGATGTGCCTAAACATTGAAACCCCCCACGAGTGACACCATTTTGGAAAGTAGACCCCTTAAGGAACTTATCTAGATGTGTGTTGAGCACTTTGACCCAACAAGTGCTTCACAGAAGTTTATAATGCAGAGCCGTAAAAATAAAAAATCATATTTTTTCACAAAAATGATCTTTTCACCCCCATTTTTTTATTTCCCCAAGGGTAAGAGAAGAAATTAGACCACAAAAGTTGTTGTGCAATTTGTCCTGAGTACGACGATACCCCATATGTGGGTGTAAACCATTGTTTGGGCGCATAGCAGAGCTCAGAAGGGAAGAAGCGCTATTTTACTTTTCAATGCAAAATTGACTGGAATTAAGAGGGATGCCATGTTGCGTTTGGAGAGCCCCTGATGTGCCTAAACATTAAACCCCCCCACAAGTGACACCATTTTGGAAAGTAGACCCCCTAAGGAACTTATCTAGATGTGTTTTGAGAGCTTTGAACCCCCAAGTGTTTCACTACAGTTTATAACGCAGAGCCGTGAAAATAAAAATTATTTTTTTTTTCACAAAAATGATTTTTTAGCCCCCAGTTTTGTATTTTCACAAGGGTATCAGGATAAATTGGACCCCAAAAGTTGTTGTCCAATTTGTCTGGAGTACGCTGATACCCCATTTGTGGGGAGGGACCACTGTTTGGGTGCATGACAGAGCTCGGAAGGGAAGGAGCGCCATTTGGAATGCAGACTTAAATGGATTGGTCTGCAGGCGTCACGTTGCATTTGCAGAGCCCCTGATGTACCCAAACAGTACAAACCCCCCACAAGTGACCCCATATTGGAAACTAGACCCCCCAAGGAACTTATCTAGATGTGTTGTGAGAACTTTGAACCCCCAAGTGTTTCACTACAGTTTATGACGCAGAGCCGTGAAAATAAAAATTATTTTTCTTTTTCACAAAAATGATTTTTTAGCCCCCAGTTTTGTATTTTCACAAGGGTATCAGGATAAATTGGACCCTAAAAGTTGTTGTCCAATTTGTCCTGAGTACGCTGATACCCCCTATGTGGGGGGGAACCACTGTTTGGGCGCATGACAGAGCTCGGAAGGGAAGGAGCGCCATTTGGAATGCAGACTTAAATGGATTGGTCTGCAGGCGTCACGTTGCATTTGCAGAGCCCCTGATGTACCCAAATAGTACAAACCCCCAACAAGTGACCCCATATTGGAAACTAGACCTCCCAAGGAACCTATCTAGATGTGTTGTGAGAACTTTGAACCCCCAAGTGTTTCACTACAGTTTACAACGCAGAGCCGTGAAAATAAAACATATTTTTTTTCCCACAAAAATGATTTTTAGCCCCCCAAATTTTTATTTTCCCAAGGATAACAAGAGAACTTGGACCCCAGAAGTTGTTGTTCAATTTGTCCCTAGTACGCTGATACCCCATATGTTGGGGTAAACCCCTTTTTGGACGCACGGGAGAGCTCGGAAGGGAAGGAGCACTGTTTTACTTTTTCAACGCAGAATTGGCTGGAATTGAGATTGGACGCCATGTCGCGTTTGGAGAGCCCCTGATGTGCCTGAACAGTGGAAACTCCCCAATTCTACCTGAAACCCTACCCCTAACCGCTTACTGAACATTTTCTGACAGTCATAAGTGCCACGTATATAAGTGCCACGTATATAAGTGCCACGTATATAAGTGCCACGTATTTAAGTGCCACGTATTTAAGTGCCACGTATTTAAGTGCCACGTATTTAAGTGCCACGATATTTCAGTGCCACAATATTTCAGTGCCACGTATTTCAGTGCCACGTATTTCAGTGCCACGTATTTCAGGCACTGAAAAATACGTGGCACGTAAATACGTGGCACGTAAATACGTGGCACGTAAATACGTGGCACTTAAATACGTGGCACTTAAATACGTGGCACTTAAATACGTGGCACTTATATACGTGGCCACTGAAATATCGTGGCACTTATATACGTATATAAACGTATATTTCAGTGCCACGTATTTCAGTGCCACGTATTTCAGGTTAGGGGTAGGGTTAGGGTTTTTTGTTTTTTTCTTGTTTTCTTGTGTTTTTCTATAAAAACGCATGCGTTTTACCGCGTTTACATGCATTTTTTCACACATGCGGTTTTTTAAAAAACGCATGCAGATAAAAACGCAAGTGTGAAACCAGACTAAAAGACGCTTTTTATAGCAAAAAAGTTTTTGCGTCTCCACATTTTGAGACCTATAATTTTTCCACATTTTGGTCCACAGAGTCATGTGAGGTCTTGTTTTTTGCGGGACGAGTTGACGTTTTTATTGGTAACATTTTCGGACACGTGACCATTTTTTATCACTTTTTATTCCGATTTTTGTGAGGCAGAATAACCAAAAACCAGCTATTCATGAATTTCTTTTGGGAGAGGCGTTTATACCGTTCTGCGCTTGGTAAAATTGATAAAGCAGTTTTATTCGTCGGGTCAGTACGATTACAGCGATACCTCATTTATATCATTTTTTTATGTTTTGACGCTTTTATACGATAAAAACTATTTTATAGAAAAAATAATTATTTTGGCATCGCTTTATTCTGAGGACTATAACTTTTTTATTTTTTTGCTGATGATGCTGTATGGCGGCTCGTTTTTTGCGGGACAAGATGACGTTTTCAGCGGTAACATGGTTATTTATATCCGTCTTTTTGATCGCGTGTTATTCCACTTTTTGTTCGGCAGTATGGTAATAAAGCGTTGTTTTTTGCCTCGTTTTTTTTTTTTTTTCCTTACGGTGTTTACTGAAGGGGTTAACTAGTGGGCCAGTTTTATAGGTTGGGTCGTTACGGACGCGGCGATACTAAATATGTGTACTTTTATTGTTTTTGTTTGTTTTTTTTAGATAAAGAAATGTATTTATGGGAATAATATTTTTTTATTATTATTATTTATTTAGGAATTATTTTTTTTTTTTTTACACATGTGGAAATTTTTTTTTTTACTTTTTTACTTTGTCCCAGGGGGGGACATCACAGATCGCAGATCTGATAGTGTGCACAGCACTCTATCAGATCTGCGATCATACTTTCATCGGAGCAGGCTGCAGCTTTCATCTGCAGCCTGCTCCGACCCGGAAGTGCTCCCTGCAGGACCCGGATACAGCCCCTCGGCCATTTTGGATCCGGGGCCTGCAGGGAGAAGACGTTCGGTACGAGGTGAGTACATCACCTTGTACCGATCGTCTCAGGGAAGCCCGCAGGGAGCCCCCTCCCTGCGCAATGCTTCCCTGTACCGCCGGTACACCGCGATCATGTTTGATCGCGGTGTGCCGGGGGTTAATGTGCCGGGGGCGGTCCGTGACCGCTCCTGGCACATAGTGCCGGATGTCAGCTGCGATATGCAGCCGACACCCGGCCGCAATCGGCCGCGCTCCCCCCGTGAGCGCGGCCGATCGCGTATGACGTACTATACCGTCACCGGGAATTAAGGCCCACCCCACCTCGACGGTATAGTACGTCATATGGGATTAAGGGGTTAAATGGCAGGAAACAGCATTAAGATACTTGGGAGTAACCATCCCGACAGATCATACTAAACTATATTCTATAAACTTCCAACCCCTTTTGGATAAGACTTTGAAAGACTTATGTAGCTATGATAAGCGGAAGCTCTCATGGTTCGGCCGTATAAATGCGATAAAAATGGATGTACTTCCTCTTTTCCTGTATATTTTCCAGACAGTTCCTCTAATTCCTCCTCCTTCTTTCTTTTCCAGAATCCAATCAGCCATCTCGAGATTTGTGTGGGGGGGTGGAAGACCCCGGATCGGCATGGGTACTTTATATAGGCACAAAGGCTCAGGGGGCGATGGTCTTCTGAATTTCAAATGGTATCACAGAGCAGCGCTATTGACATGCATGCTAGACTGGCAGTTCCACAGTTCAGACAAACAATGGGTGGGAATAGAACAAATTAGCTCTACAATTCCACTCCATAACCTTCCCTGGATCAGCCCTAAAAGTAAAGGTCAATTCAGTTCTGAAGCTGACCTCCTTAAAGACACACTTAGAGGATGGGATCTGGAGACCCGCAGAGGCTCTCTGTCCTTGGGCACTGGACCGCTTATGCCTCTCTTCTCTAATCTGGAGTTTCCCCCGGGGGTGGAGAGGGATCATTTTCTTGGGTGGGAGAGCGGGGACAATACCAGATGCTTTCATGTCCTCAAGGGTTCGGCCATGCCCACTTTCGAATCAGTACAGCTGTTAGAGGGAGGGGGCCCTTCTGATTGGTTGGAATACTTCCAACTAAAATCCTTCCTCTCGTCACCAGAGGGCGCAGGCTCATACCTCCTCCCTTCCTACGCCGTTTGAAAAGCTTTGCCTGTTGGGGTCACCGCCTGCACATGCTGTTTCCTTAATATATGCTCTTTTGAACCAAAATACCAATGACAGGTTCCCCAAGTATGTGGAGAGGTGGATGGGTGAGTTGGGAGTTGCTATATCGGAGGCGGAGTGGAGGAAGGCTTTTGTATATTCACATAAGTTCTATATTGCCTGTGCCGCACAGGAAAAGAATTACAAAATTCTAACCAGGTGGTATCGCTGTCCCGATGTCTTACACACCGCTTTTCCCTCCGTCTCCGATAGGTGCTGGCGTTGTGGAGTAGAGAGAGGTACCATGCTACACATTTGGTGGGGATGTAAGCATATTAAGCCATTTTGGGATTGTGTCTTTTCCGCTTATTAAGCCATTAGTGGTCATTTGGTGACCAACTCCCCCCAGGTGGCTTTATTATCTATCCTCCTGGGCTCGTTTCGCTTCCAGAAAAAGGGGCTCCTAAGATTCTGCTTAACTGCTGCATGCACTGTGATCCCGAGACATTGGAAATCCTCCCAATCTACTAATGTGTCTGAATGGGTCAAGGAGATGACCAGCCTTCAAAGTATGGAGGAATTGTCCACTGAGGTTAATGGTCCAATGGAGAAATATCTGCAGGTTTGGAGTCCTTGGATTTTGTATATGGACTCTCAGGACTTTCAATCCCTCTTTTCTAAGCCATAAGGAAGATAGATTGAACAATACGGGTTAGATGGACATCATTATAGGGGTGCAAGTTGCGCCCTTCTATATCAGACTCCATGGTTCCTCCCCATCCCCCCTTTTTTCTTCCTATCTCCTCCCTCATATTCCTCTTCTTAGTCTCATTCTTTCCATTCTTGTTTATACCATTGTTACTTGGAGTGACCTAGCTCCTCTTGTTTGGGTCGCTCTCTTTCAGAGGATACTTCATATGTATCACCAAAGGTCATACAGTCTCCCTGGATAGGGGATACCTACATCCGCCATGGATTTTTTTTTTTTTTCAGATCTTGTTGGACTTGATTGAAAATGATTTTGACCTGAAAGTTATACTATTTCGGGACTTGTTGGTTGCAGGTCTTGATATACAGTTGTATATGAGATTTCTTTTTGTACTCAATAATTTTTATGTTGTTGAATCCTTTGTTCCTTGTTTGTTTTGAAGTTCTTTTCAATAAAAACCAGATTAAACATAACTGGACATAGTGGAAAGGTTGTTTTTTTAAAAATAGGCGTGATTGTGGAATGTTTGAAAGCAGAAAGGAAGGTAACAGAAGTTAGTGATAGGTTGAAGAGGTTGGTTAGGCATAGAATAAGAGTGATGGTGAGATTGGGGAGGAGGTGGGATGGGGTCGAGCGCACAGTGGTGAGGTGCGATTTTGAGAGAAGACAATTAAGCTCCCCTTCAGTGATGCTGGATATGGAGGTTATGGAGTTTGGGCAGACATTTGTCTGGTATACAAAGGGGTTGTGGTGGTTGAACAATGAAGACTTACCTTGTTTGGTCGATCTTATTTAATATATTATATTAAGTGTTTGGCAAAGTCCTCAGCAGAGATGAGAGAGGTTGGAGGGGGCAGTGGTGGGCGGAGGAGGGAGTTAAAAGTTTTGAATAACTATTTGGGGTTAGGATAGGGAAGATACAAGGGTTGTGAAGTAGGCCTGTGGAACAGAACCTATGAACAACAATTATATATGAGTAGTAGTACTGACCTCTAATTATAAAGTGCTAACAAGTGCAACTGGGTGGCTAAAACTAAGTATTAACAAGCTCCATTGTATGGGGTTGTGAAAATTTAATTTAGCATATATAAAGACAATGGTATGCGCTTGAAATGTAGATTGTTAGAAAGGAAAGGCATGTAAAACCAAGTTTTTACCTGAAGTTATCAGCAATGTAAAGTAGCCAAACACTCTGGCCCCTCTATCTGAGGGGTATTGTAATGAGGAAGATGAGAGACACCAGACCCAACAATGCAGATGAGCTGAAGGCTGCTATCAAAGCAAGAGGGCTTCCATAACACCTCAGCAGTGCCACAGGCTGATCGTCCCAATGCCACTCTGCATTGATGCAGTAATTGATGCAAAAAGAGCCCCGACCAAGTATTGAGTGCATTTACTGAACATACATTTCAGTAGGCCAACATTTCAGATTTTAAAATAATTTTTCCAGCTGGTGTTTTAAAGTATTCTAATTTACTGAGATGATGACTTTTGGGTTTTCATTGGCTGTAAGCCATAATCATCAACATTAACAGAAATCAACACTTGAAATAGATCACTCTGTTTGTAATGACTCTATTGAATATATGAGCTTCACTTTTTGTATTGAAGAACTGAAATAAATTAACTTTTTAATGATATTCTAATTTTGTGAGATGCACCTGTAAATGTACAGTATATATATAATCGAAGTGAATCAGTCTGTAGCCTAAACACTCTACCAAAGGATATGCTTGTAAACCTCCTGATTAGTGTTGAGCATTCCGATACCGCAAGTATCGGGTATCGGCCGATATTTGCTGTATCGGAATTCCGATACCGAGATCCGATACTTTTGTGATATCGGGAATCGGTATCGGGATCGATATTAATGTGTAAAATAAAGAATAAAAATAAAAAATATTGATATACTCACCTCTCCGACGCAGCCTGGACCTTACCGATGTAACGTGACCGCTCACGCGACCAATCACAGGCCGCGACGTCATCTAAGGTCTTTCAAGCGCTCATTCTTAGGAACGGAAGCTGCCGGTTACATCGGTAAGGTCTAGGCTGCATCGGAGAGGTGAGTATATCAATATTTTTTATTTTTATTCTTTATTTTACACATTAATATGGATCCCAGGGCCTGAAGGAGAGTTTCCTCTCCTTCAGACCCTGGGAACCATACAGGATACCTTCCGATACTTGGTGTCCCATTGACTTGTATTGGTATCGGGTATCGGTGATATCCGATACTTTTCGGGTATCGGCCGATACTATCTGATACCGATACTTTCAAGTATCGGACGGTATCGCTCAACACTACTCCTGATAAAAATGGGGAACAATATATATTTGGTCATTAAAGGGAGCTTGTCAGGTATGATAATGCTATTACCCTGCAGTGACGGGCATGCTTAAAGCTGCTGCTCTCAGTGCTGTAACTGCTCCTGGCACACCTGCATATTGAAAGCCAGTGGCTTTCAGGGGACATAAAGTTCATTTTCTCACAGGTTCCGCGCTATTCTGCGGCCAATCACCTTCATAACGCTATAAACCTGAAGATTATCCTTTTATCTTCAGGTCCATAGCATTATTCGAGATAATAAGTTTATTTTTCAGTTTAAGTACTACATTCATTAGTGTATGGGGGATCTGATTAAAAATATAGATGTTATATCATAATATTATTGCCCGTTGGTTTTCCTTCCGTGACACACCAACCCAAATATGGCACAGTTACAGATATTTCCTGGGTGAGGGAAGGATTTTGTCAGCAAATAGTAATAAAACTCAATTCAGTGATGGGCTTGGAGTTACCCTAGAAAAATCAGATATCTAAAATAATTTCTGTCTATTATGGTATGAGTGTTAATTATATTATAGGCTATTGCACCATATTGTGTAAGCATGTGATCAAATTAATATCCCATTTGCATCTTGCTCCTTCATGCAGGGTTTCCTATAAATAGGTCTCAGTAGAGTCCAGCACACATTCTTGTGTCTTGTATTTCTTCTCTGTTGTTGTAGAAGGACACGTCTAGGCATTATGTGAAATTACCAGTGATTGGTATATGATGTACAATATATACATTGGTTAGAAGCATACATTAGTTGTGTTTTCCACACAGGACACAATTCTGACCTCTAAAGCTTTGAAAAGAATCTAATGTTATCCTGAGGAGATCAGAGAGTGTTGCTTTGTTAGAATGTATTCTTCTTTCCTGCAGCGAATTTCATGTCATCCTTTCAGACTGTCTTTACAATATGTGTCTGTTCAGCCAGTGTACATTGTCCTACTATGCAGTGCACTAAACAAATGAAGGAAAGTATGGATTTTCACTCCTTGCGGTGGTCATGCTTGAATACTTGCCCTAGGAGGAGAAATATTTCTGCAATAGAATAGTTTTAAAAGCTTTCCTTCTTTCAATTTATACTGTATTATTTATGGCTCTGAATGGATGGAAGATATATCAAAAGCTGGTCAATTTCCCTTGTAATTCAAAGATGAACTGTAGGTTATGAGTGATAGCGAAGAGGGAAGAAGAGAAAACTACAAAGTGAACAAGCAGATGTACTGAATAAAAAGAGCAGTATTGTCTTTTTTATTGCAAGCTGCACGATAGTCCAAGCACAAAATTGATACTTGTTGCAGGACTTCTGGCCTAGACCACCATGGGTTGTACACCTTTTGAAAATATGGACCCTGTACAATTAACCCAACTCATTACGGGTGGTTTTACAAAACTAAATTTAATCATATTATGCCCAGGTTTGTGTAATTGAACAAAACAATTGTATTCATAGCCTGGACCTCCACTCTATTATGTCCCCTGACGGTCGGCTGACATCAGCATTTGTCATGTGTTGCCAATCAGTGGTCCTTGATTGGCTGCAGCCTTCACATTATGTCATGATCAGAAATGAGAATATGGCAACTACAATCTAAGCATGGAAATATCATAGCCACAACAGTCTGCCTCCAAATATAATTGTCATATACCCCCATCATTAGTGTCGTCCCATGTCACTCATAAACAAGACAGCACAATACCAAGAAGCATAGCTATAGAGGGAGCAAGGGTTACTGTCATGTCTGGGCCCTAGAGCCGAGGGGAACTCAAGACAAACCTTTTGCACATGAGAGTTGGGAACCCTGATGGAGATTTTGCATTGGTGCTCATGGACTTCATGTTTTGCTACTGACCATAACTCATATACTGTGTGAAGCCAGACACATGCCACATAAACTGAGTATCACAGCAGTAACATTCCCTCTCTATACATTGCACCTATTGTTTAGATACAATAATAGGGTAACTGCCTCCCTGTGATCTACTTGTCAAAGATCGACACATTCTCCTCCCATGTTGTATACTGACTTCTACTCCGGACATTCTCTTCTCCATCCTGGTAGTAAGAAAGAAATAAGATACTGTTATCTGCCTGTTGACTTAATTATGTCTAAAGACCATAAAACATTATTATGAAAGCTTACCAAGCGCGACACGAGGTAAGAACATGGGGTTCACATGACAGGATCCTGCACACCGCATGTGGCCACTATCCACCCTATCAGCACACATCTGCCCACACTGTTTTCTCTCTTTTACCATAATGCAATTGCCAGTTCATGGTTTTGTTCTACCATTAGCACTTTGGCATAATTTATGATGTAATATTATATAAAGCACTTATAGATTCTATTCCACATAAATAAATGCAAATAAAGAAATTTATGTACATGGACAGAAATAATGTAACTATGGATAAGTCGCAGCCTGGAAAAAGCCTTAATGAGTCATTTCATTTCTAGGGCCAATTAAGGCACTTTCTTACTTCATAATTAATTAGGTCGATTTGCACGATTGTACGATGAAACATAATGTTTACATTAATCACACAATGCACTAATTCTCTGATTGTTTAGTTAATCTAAGATTAAGATAAATATTGTCAAGCTTGCAATTTCTGGGCAAGGAAAAATTATAGGAGCCATCACTGTCCTATTACCCTAATTGTTTTGCAATAATGTGATTGGTTAAACAGCCTTTGATGGTGGAAAGGAAAGATGAACCCAGCATATTGCATTACAAATCAATAATGGCTGTGAAGCTCCGCTTCCTAAAAGCACCAATCTATGTTGCTTCACTTCCTGTGTTAAACATCACAAATGTTTGTAGTTTAAAGCAGGCAAGTCTTCTAAAGATATCTATGTGACATTCTGATACAATAAAGCCTAAAGACTTCAATGTGATGCATGTGAGAAAGCAAAATCCAGTTTGCTGAGTCTAACGTTGCTTATATTGAGCTGCCAAGGTAAAGGTTTTGTGAAAATGCATTATTGGAAGTGAGGGGAGGGGGCGCCGCATTTTATCCCTTGTAATTTATTACCACTTTGCCAGTTTGTCTGTTGCTATTATGTTTGTATGAATGCCTGAGCATATTGCATCTGGCCATGGACGTTGTGTCTTAGGGGGAAAATGCACACTGTGTAATATCACAAATGTCGTGTACTTCTGCTAAAACAAGCAGGTTCACCAGCTTGTCAGCTTAAATGAAAGGCCAAGCTTGTCATTTTCACGTGGCTTCACTATTAATGGATTTTGACAGTGTGCTCATTGCAGGTCAGAGGTAAAATTCCTAAGTAGAAATTAATCCCACAGAGTCCAGTGGGCAATGCTTCCTCCTCTGACCTAAGTCAAGAAATTGTGATCTCGCAGGAAGCGAGTGCATTTCATTGTTCCTCGTAAAGCTTTCCTGGGCTGATCGTGAGGCTGAACTAGTCGCCTAAATCTGTCTGTTCAAGAACGTTTTTAGTTGTTGGCTTTTGCATATACCAAAACTATTCTCCAATTAGAAATATGGGACTTTGTATGTAATGGCCCACATTTACTAATTTACCTAATCAGCCAGTCAGTGTCATAGGGGGCGCTTAAGATTTGGCAATTCCTACCGAAAATTGGATATTGTTTCTATTTCTTTTCTCATCTTTTGTTTGGTTTCTATTTGTTACATCTTTTCCAGGACCGGCTCCTGCAATGTCTGGTCCTGTCAGCAGGTAATGCTGTATTCATCCTGCTCATGGCACTGGTGATGGGGAAGATGTTGGGGCCAGAAGCCCTGGGCAGTGCAGGCTATGTCAAGCCCCTGAGACTAGGGTGGCTGGAGCCTGTAGCTACTTCTAGTCTGGCAGTATCAGTGTGCTATGCTATGCAGCTGGAGTAATCTGCACTACACCCTACTAAAACTCCCACTGCTGGGAGCGGCCACACATAAATCGTGTTCTTGTGCTTTTTCCTGTTGTAAACCTATGCTGGATCCCTGGCTCCTCTTTTGTCTTCTGATTTTGGCAAGTAAAACTATATCCAGCAACTCCCAGCAGTAAGCTGGGAGTATTAGTGGGGTGTAGCACTGTCTTTTCAGCCAAGGCAAGCAACTGATTACTTCAGCTGGAGAGCACAAACATTCATACTGTCAAACTGATGGTACTACAGGTCCCAGCCTTCCTGCACCACCTAGAGCTTTTGGTTCTGATGTTTCACCTATCATTAGTGCTGCTAGCAGAATGAATGTGGTGGAGCCTGGTAACCGGAGCAGGCATCACAGGAGCACGTACCGGAAGAAATATGACACTAATAGACAATTATTTTGAGGATAATAACTAGTTTATTGTCGTGATCTAGGTCGGTGTTTGCTTCTTGCTTTTCTTTCCTCGGACTGGTTATGGTGGGGTCAACCTTTCCTGCCTCTCTTTGGTTCAGGGGTGGCTATTTATTTGTGCCATTTCTGGTAGCATTTGTCAGTGATAATTCCAGTGTCTGGCTTGAGCAGCTGACCCATTGTTAGGGCTAGCGGAACACACCAAATAATTAGGAAGATGGTCTAAGGTGCACTTCAGCTCAGATGCTAAGGTGCGGAAGTGGACAGCAAAATGGCTGACCAAGGACGGGCCCTGAGTTAATGCCAACAGTTGTAGCGCCATATCATTGGTGATTCGAGGTCCTAAAAAGACCTGTTTCAGAGTGCTCAGGAACAGCAGAGCACTCTGTACCACATGATTGCCACGCTCCCTGTTATGATCCTTAGTGGCTGAGGATCACAGATAGGACTAGCTAAGTTACTGAACATAGAACAAGCTCTAGGGAGGTGGTAACTGGACTGACCGCAAAACCTGATCCTAACCAAACACACTAAAGGTAGCCGGTGAACGTGCCTAAATTCCTGGACGTCTCGACGCAGCCTGAGAAACTTGCTGCCCCTATAGAGAAAGTAAGACCTCACTTGCCTCAGAGAAATGACCCCAAAGATATAGGAAGCCCCCAACAAATAATAACGGTGAGGAAAGGGGAAAACACAAACGTAGAAATGAAAACAGATTCAGCAAATGAGGCCCACTAATACTAGATAGCAGAAGACAGGCAGGGAACTGTGCGGTCAGTAAAAAACCCTATACAAAATATCCACGCTGAGAGTTCAAGAACCCCCACACCAGCTAACGGTGTGAGGGGAGAAACTCAGCCCCCTAGAGCTACCAGCAAGCAAGGAAATCACATATTAGCAAGCTGGACAAGGACAAATAAATAACCAAGAAACATATTGAACACTGATGAGCAAAAAATAACCAAACAGAAACTTAGCTTCTCTTGGCGAGACTGATAACGAAGGAATTCAGGAGCGATCAAAATAGCACTGAATACATCGACAGCAGGCAACCACTGATAGTCCAGGTGAGCTAAATAGGGAACCAGCTAACAGATAACGAGACAGCTGATCCAGCCTCAGACCTGCAGAATGACATAAAGAGCCACCAGAGGGAGCCCAAAGACAGCACTACACAGTACCACTTGTGACCACAAGAGGGAGCCCAAAAACAGAGTTCACAACAGTACCCCCCCTTGAGGAGGGGTCACCGAACCCTCATCAAAACCCCCAGGGCGATCAGGATGAGCCACATGGAAGGCATGAACCAAATCGGCCGCATGAACATCAGAGGCGACAACCCAGGAATTATCCTCCTGACCATAGCCCTTCCACTTAACCAAATACTGAAGCCTCTGTCTAGAAATACAAGAATCCAAGATCTTCTCCACCACGTACTCCAATTCGCCCTCAACCAGCACCGGGGCAGGGGGCTCAACAGAAGGAACCACAGGCACCACATACCTCCACAACAAAGACCTATGGAACACGTTATGAATGGCAAACGACGCTGGGAGGTCCAGACGAAATGACACCGGGTTAAGGATTTCCAAAATCTTATAAGGACCGATGAAGCGAGGCTTGAATTTAGGAGAGGAGACCTTCATAGGAACATACCGAGAAGACAGCCATACCAAATCCCCAACATGAAGTCGGGGACCCACACCGCGACGGCGGTTGGCAAAGCGCTGAGCTTTCTCCTGTGACAACTTCAAATTGTCCACCACATGGTTCCAAATCTGCTGCAACCTATCCACCACAGAATCCACCCCAGGACAGTCAGAAGGCTCAACCTGACCCGAGGAAAAACGAGGATGAAAACCAGAATTGCAGAAAAAAGGCGAAACCAAAGTAGCAGAACTAGCTCGATTATTAAGGGCAAACTCGGCCAATGGCAAAAAAGTCACCCAATCATCCTGATCAGCAGAAACAAAACATCTTAAATAAGTTTCCAAGGTCTGATTAGTTCGCTCGGTTTGGCCATTCGTCTGAGGATGGAAGGCCGACGAAAAAGACAAATCAATGCCCATCTTAGCACAAAAGATCCACCAAAATCTGGACACGAACTGGGATCCTCTGTCAGACACAATATTTTCAGGGATGCCGTGCAAGCGGACCACATTCTGAAAAAATAGAGGAACCAAATCGGAGGAGGAAGGCAACTTAGGCAAGGGCACCAAATGGACCATTTTGGAAAAACGAACACACACCACCCAGATGACAGACATTCTCTGAGAGACTGGAAGATCCGAAATAAAATCCATGGAAATGTGTGTCCAAGGCCTCTTCGGGACAGGAAAAGGCAAAAACAAACCGCTGGCACGAGAACAGCAAGGCTTAGCCCGAGCACAAATCCCACAGGACTGCACAAAGGAACGCACATCCCGCGACAAGGAAGGCCACCAGAAGGACCTAGCCACCAAATCTCTGGTACCAAAAATCCCAGGATGGCCTGCCAACACCGAAGAATGAACCTCGGAAATAACTTTGCTGGTCCATCTATCTGGGACAAACAGTCTCTCTGGTGGGCAACGGTCAGGTCTATCCGCCTGAAATTTCTGCAGCACTCGTCGCAAATCTGGGGAAATGGCAGACAAAATCACTCCCTCTCTGAGGATACCAGCCGGCTCTGAAACTCCCAGAGAGTCAGGCACAAAACTCCTAGAAAGCGCATCAGCCTTCACGTTCTTTGAACCAGGCAGGTACGAGACCACAAAATCGAAACGGGAGAAAAACAACGACCAACGAGCCTGTCTAGGATTCAGCTGCTTGGCAGACTCGAGATAAATCAGATTTTTGTGATCAGTCAAGACCACCACACGATGCTTAGCTCCCTAGAGCCAATGTCGCCACTCCTCAAGTGCCCACTTCATAGCCAACAACTCCCGATTACCAACATCATAATTCCGCTCGGCAGGCGAAAACTTTCTCGAAAAGAAAGCACAAGTCTTCATCACAGAGCAATCAGAGCTTCTCTGCGACAAAACAGCCCCTGCTCCAATCTCAGAAGCATCAACCTCGACCTGAAAAGGAAGAGAGACATCAGGCTGACACAAAACTGGAGCCGAAGAAAACCGGCGCTTCAGCTCCCGAAAGGCCTCCACGGCCGCAGGAGACCAATTAGTCACATCAGAACCCTTCTTGGTCAAATCCGTCAAGGGTTTAACCACGCCAGAAAAATTATCAATGAAGTGACGGTAAAAATTAGCAAAACCCAAGAACTTCTGAAGACTCTTAACAGATGTAGGCTGAGTCCAGTCATGAATAGCCTGGACCTTGACTGGGTCCATCTCAATAGTAGAAGGAGAAAAAATAAAACCCAAAAAGGAAACCTTCTGTACTCCGAAGAGACATTTTGAGCCCTTCACAAATAAGGCATTAGCACGTTGGACCTGAAATACCATCCTGACCTGCTTCACATGGGACTCCCAGTCCTCAGAAAAGACCAAAATGTCATCCAGATACACAATCATAAATTTATCCAGATATTCTCGGAAGATGTCATGCATGAAGGACTGGAACACAGAAGGAGCATTAGAGAGTCCAAAAGGCATCACCAAGTACTCAAAATGGCCTTCGGGCGCATTAAATGCTGTTTTCCATTCATCCCCCCGCTTAATACGCACAAGGTTATACGCACCACGAAGATCTATCTTGGTGAACCAACTGGACCCCTTAATCCGAGCAAACAGATCAGATAATAATGGCAAAGGATACTGAAATTTGACCGTGATTTTATTTAGAAGACGATAATCAATACAAGGTCTCAGAGAACCATGCTTCTTGGCCACAAAAAAGAATCCTGCACCCAGAGGGGAGGAGGACGGGCGAATATGTCCCTTCTCTAAAGACTCCTTTATATAGCTCCGCATCCCGGCATGTTCTGGTACAGACAAATTAAAAAGTCGTCCCTTAGGGAACTTACTACCAGGAATCAAATTTATAGCACAATCACAATCCCTATGAGGAGGTAGGGCACCGGATCTGGGCTCATCAAATACATCCTGGTAGTCTGACAAAAACTCAGGGACCTCAGAAGGAGTGGAAGAAGCAATTGACACCAAAGGAGCATCGCCATGAATCCCCTGGCAACCCCAACTTGAAACAGACATAGCTTTCCAATCCAGTACTGGATTATGGGCCTGCAACCATGGCAGACCCAAAACAACAACATCATGCAAATTATGCAGCACAAGAAAGCGAATCACCTCCTGATGTACAGGAGTCATGCACATGGTCACTTGAGTCCAATACTGAGGCTTATTCTCAGCCAATGGTGTAGCATCAATTCCCCTCAGTGGAATAGTGAATTCTAAAGGCTCCAGGACAAAACCACAGCGCCTGGCAAACGACAAATCCATCAGGTTCAGGGCAGCACCTGAATCCACAAAAGCCATAACCGAGTAGGATGACAGAGAACAAATTAAAGTAACCGACAAAATGAATTTAGGCTGTATAGTACCAACTGTGACAGTTTTAGCGATTTTTTTTAAGCGCTTAGAGCATGCTGAGATAACTTGAGTTGAATCACCACAGTAAAAGCACAACCCATTTTGATGTCTATGATTTTGCCGCTCAATTTTGGTCAGAATTCGGTCACATTGCATAGACTCAGGTCTCTGTTCAGAAAACACCGCCAGATGGTGCGCAGATTTGCGCTCCCGCAAACGCCGATCAATCTGAATGGCCAAAGTCATTGAGTCATTCAGACTTGCAGGCGTGGGGAACCCCACCATAACATTCTTAATGGCTTCAGAAAGACCTTCTCTGAAATTTGCAGCCAGGGCACACTCGTTCCATTGAGTAAGCACCGACCATTTCCGAAATTTTTGACAATACAGCTCAGCTTCATCCTGGGCCTGAGAGAGAGCCAGCAAGGCCTTTTCTGTCTGGTTCTCAAGATTAGATTCCTCATAAAGCAAACCAAGCGCCAGAAAAAACGCATCCACATTCAGCAATGCAGGATCTCCTGGCGCCAGGGAGAAAGCCCAATCTTGAGGGTCGCCACGTAACAGGGAGATAACAATTCTAACTTGCTGAGCGGAATCACCAGAGGAACGAGGTCTCAAAGAAAGAAATAATTTACAATTATTCTTAAAATTCAGAAACCTAGATCTATCTCCAGAAAACAACTCAGGAATAGGTACTTTTGGCTCAGACATAGGACTGCGAACAACAAAATCCTGAATGCTTTGCACCCTTGCAGCAAGATGATCCACACTAGAAGTCAGACTCTGAATATCCATGTCTGCAGCTGAACTCAAAGCCACCCAGAGATTAAGGGGATGAGAGAAGCTGGACAGACTGCAGCAAAGGGAGAGTAAAAAAAAAAAAAAAAAAATTGTACTCAGGACTTCTCTTATCCCACTTCTGTGATGCATTAAACACTCTTATGGCCTGCTGTACTGTTATGATCCTTAGTGGCTGAGGATCACAGATAGGACTAGCTAAGTTACTGAACATAGAACAAGCTCTAGGGAGGTGGTAACTGGACTGACCGCAAAACCTGATCCTAACCAAACACACTAAAGGTAGCCGGTGAACGTGCCTAAATTCCTGGACGTCTCGACACAGCCTGAGAAACTTGCTACCCCTATAGAGAAAGTAAGACCTCACTTGCCTCAGAGAAATGTCCCCAAAGATATAGGAAGCCCCCAACAAATAATAACGGTGAGGTAAGGGGAAAACAGAAACGTAGAAATGAAAACAGATTCAGCAAATGAGGTCCACTAATACTAGATAGCAGAAGACAGGCAGGGAACTGTGCAGTCAGTAAAAAAACCCTATACAAAATATCCACGCTGAGAGTTCAAGAACCCCCACACCAACTAACGGTGTGAGGGGAGAAACTCAGCCCCCTAGAGCTACCAGCAAGCAAGTAAATCACATATTAGCAAGCTGGACAAGGACAAATAAATAACCAAGAAACATATTGAACACTGATGAGCAAAAAATAACCAAACAGAAACTTAGCTTCTCTTGGCGAGACTGATAACGAAGGAATTCAAGAGCGATCAAAATAGCACTGAATACATCGACAGCAGGCAACCACTGATAGTCCAGGTGAGCTAAATAGGGAACCAGCTAACAGATAACGAGACAGCTGATCTAGCCTCAGACCTGCAGAATGACACAAAGAGCCACCAGAGGGAGCCCAAAGACAGCACTACACAGTACCACTTGTGACCACAAGAGGGAGCCCAAAAACAGAGTTCACAACAGCTCCCACAGTGGCGTAGCCCACTCCAACGCCCTGTCCGACCGAAGAGACATAATGAATCCCACCTTAACCCGCTCTGTGGGGAAACGTGCAGCTCGGAGCTCTAGGTGCATAGAGCACTGGCTCACGAAACCCCTACAAGATTTGCTATCACCAGAGTATTTGTCTGGCAGCGGGAGGCGAGATAAGGTCGGAACAGGGGTGGCAGTAGACAAGGTTGCTGCATCCATGCTAGCAGCCTGAACAGCTACTGCGGTAACATCCACAGCTTAGGTTGTGCGCTCGAGAGCCGCCAACCTGCCCTCCAGCTGCTGGATGTACCGCAAGGGTTGCTGTTCATTCGCCACTACTAGCCATACCCTGGCACTAGTGTAATGTTAGGGCTAGTGGAACGCACAAAATAATTAGGAAGATGGTATAAGGTGCGTTCGCAGCCCAGGGTCCACCGTGCAGAGATGGAACCTGCTGCTGAGTAATGACGGACTATATGGTGGTATAATGTGGATACACACACAGGTTAGCTTCACCCGGATGAAAAAAGCGAACCCTGTTGCTTCACAGGGCCCCAGTACCGCACAAAGAGTGCAAGCAGAGAGTCACAGAACTCTATCCCAAGACTCAGGGAAAGAGTTCCTCAGAGTAAACAGAAACAATAATTAAATGCACAAGAGTGCGTGCAGTGCCGCTCTGGCTGACGCCACTAACCACCCAGACTTGGGTCAGGAAAGCGCTCTATTAGCGCATGGCGCCATACTGGCAATCACTGCAATAGGACGCAGTATCATGTTTTAGGTGCAGATAGCACAGTCGGGCTCTAGATAGCAAGCATCCATTATTCGTGAGCAGTCAACAACACTAGGAAGGGGGATGATTAATGAGCAACTTTCACACATCTACACACACACATTTTCAAATATACACTAACGCATGGCCGAGCGGCCATGCAAACCTTTTATAGAGGCAGTGCTACGGGACCTTCCAGTTGGTCCAATAGGTGCCGCAACAGGACCTGAGCATGTGACCCCCGACCTCCAATGGGAGGTCGTCCCGTGGGCATGCTCAGTATGGGAAAAGCAGGACTTAATCCCAGAAAGACCTGCTCACTGCTGATCCGTGCTGGCTACAAAGGCAGAGCCTGGAAGGGCAGCAGTAACCAGTCGCACAGTACCAGCTTGAGCCAGATGCTGGGACCGACGTCTCCGCTGAGCAGGCTGCACTGTGGCTGGAGAAGAATGGAAGACCACAGCGGAGATGGTTCGAGATTCCCCCTGTGCAGAGGCGGGTACTCGACACCTAACATTACCACCTCTACTAGGCCCCCCTCATTGGACCTCGCTACGCTCAAAGGCAGCAATGAGCTGCAGAGCTCGAAAGTGCTCAGCAGGATCCCAGGACCTGTCCTCTGGGCCATAAGCCTTCCAATCCACCAAATAAATTTTTTTACCATGCACCACAAGATAGCGTTCACCTCGTAATCGTCCGTAGATTAACCCGATGTCCCAGCAGATGACTCCGAAAGCTGGGACATGTATACAGGCTTCAAGAGAGACCCATGAAAGGTGTCGGTGATACCTAGGCATGGAGGAAGGGCCAGACTGTAGACCACAAGGTTAACCTGTTCCAGGACCTTGAAGGGGCCCAAGTAGCAAGGTGCAAACTTAGTGGACTCAACTTGCAGCCTGATGTTACGGGCGGAGAGCTACACTAAATCGCCAGGAGCAAAGGTCGGAGCGGGACGCCAATGTGCATCGGCAGAGGACCTCATTCTCTCCTTGGAGGCCCGGATGGCATCCTGAGTGCGGTCCCAAATGTCCCGTGCCTCCACAGCCTAATTTGCTACCCTGGAGTCGTCGGAAGACACGGGCATAGGCACAGGAAACCACGGATGCCGACTGTAGTTAAGGAGGAATGGGGTCTGCCCAGTGGAGTCGGCTACGGCGTTGTTCAGCGCAAACTCCGCCCACGGTAGCAAGGATGCCCAGTCATCCTGCCTGGCTGAAACAAAATGTTGCAGATATGTGACCAAGGTCTGGTTGGCCCTCTCTACCAACCCATTTGTCTCGGGATGGTATGCTGAAGAGAGATTCAACTCAATGCTGAGTAGACCACAAAGCTCTCTCCAGAACCGAGACACAAACTGGGGACCCCGATCACTGACAATTTTGTCTGGCATACCGTGTAGGCGGAAAATGTGCTTGATAAACAATGCTGCCAAGGCCCGTGCAGAAGGTAGCCATGGAAGCGGCACCGAGTGCACCATTTTAAAAAAATGGTCGGTGATTACCCAAATGATGGTGCAGCCACGAGACTTGGGTAAGCCTACCACAAAGTCCATCCCAAAAATCTCCCAGGGCCTGTCTGCCAACGGCAGGAGTTAAAGTAACCCAGCTGGCCATTGTCAAGGAGACTTATTCTTGGTGCAGGAGACACATACCTGAATATAGTTTCCGACATCACGGGCCATATGCGGCCACCAGAACGTCCTCTCCAGAAGCTCAGATGAACTTTTGATCCCAAAGTGTCCACCCACCCTGGACGAGTGAGCCCAAGAGAGAACCTCCAGTCACAAATTTGATGGCACAAAAGTCTTGCCCGGGGGCACAGACTTTAGCGAAACCGGAGCCATGGTCCTCAGGCTCTCAGATGCGACAATAAGCCGAGGTTCCTCCTCCTCCGCTGATGACACTACAGAGCAGGAGAGATCGTCAGCACAAATGTTCTTCTCCCAGGAGAGAATATGAAGGGTGAAATGGAACCGGCAGAAGAACAGGGACCATCTGGCCTGGTGAGAATTTAGTCACTGGGCAGTCTGTATATAGACCAAATTCTTGTGGTCGGTGTAAACTTGGAAGGGAAAGTGAGCCCTTTCCAGGAGGTGTCTCCACTCTGAGAAAGCCAACTTCATGGCTAGCAACTCCCTGTCCCCGATGGAATAATTCCTTTCCGCCGGTGTGAAGGTCTTAGAGAAAAAGAAGCAAGGATGCTTCTGACCTTGAGCATCCTTTTGAAATAGGACTGCTCCAGCACCAACAGATGAGGCATCCACCTCCATTATGCAAGGTTTATCTACATCGGGGCGAGGTAGAATGAGAGTGCTAGCAAAGTGGGACTTTATAGAGAGGAAGGCCATAGAGACCTCCTTCGACCACAATTTGGGATTTGCTCCCTTTTTGGTGAGGGCAACCAAGGGAGCTACCAAAGTTGAGAAGTGGGGAATGAACTGGCGATAGTAATTAATGAACCCCATAAAGCGCTGCACCGCTTTGAGAGAATGGGGTTCCTGCCAGTCTATCACAGCCTGTAACTTGGCAGAATCCATAGCCAATCCCTGGCGGAGATGATATAGCAAAGGAAAAGCAAGGACTCCTGCTCAAACACACACTTCTCCAACTCGGCGTAGAGGGAGTTTGCCCGTAGGAGCTCGAAGACTTTGCAAACATCTCTCCGGTGGGAGTCTGTATCTGGAGAGTAGATGAGAATATCATCCAGATAGACTACAACCGAGGTGGAGAGCATATCCCGAAAGATATCATTCACAAAGTCTTGGAAAACGGCAGGCGCATTACAGAGCCCGAAAGGCATCACCAGGTATTCATAGTGCCCGTCCCTGGTGTTAACTGTCGTCTTCTATTCGTCCCCCTCACGGCTGTGAATCAGGTTGTAAGCACCCCGAAGATCTTGTTTAGTAAATACCCTTGCTCCCCGAAGCCTATCAAAGAGCTCAGATATCAGGGGCAGTGGGTACTTGTTCTTAACGGTGATGGCGTTAAGACCCCTGTAATCTATGCATGGATGTAATTGTCTGTTCTTCTTCTGCACGAAGAAGAACTCAGCCCCTGCAGGTGACACTGACTTCCTAATGAATCCTCCTGCCAAATTCTCCTGGATATACTGAGACTTTGCCTCCGTCTCCAAGAGAGATAACGGATAGACTCGACCCCAAGGAGGCTCAGCACCAGGCAAGAGGTCAATAGGATGGTCATAGGGGTGGTGATGAGGCAGAAGGGTCTCCGCAGCCCTTTTGGAGAACACGTCCACATAGGGCCAATAGTGCTTGGGGAGAGAGGAAAGATCTGTGGGTACCTCAGTAGTAGCAACCTGAGCGCACTCCTTCTGACATCTACCCTCACAGGATTCGCTCCGTCCCAAAATTCTGCCTATGGACCACTCTGTATGAGGGGAGTGGTACCGTAATCAAGGTATCCCTAACAGGACCTCATCAATTCCCTCAGGAATAACGAGTAAGGGTACCTTTACACAGTGCAATTTTGATCGCTACGACGGCACGATTCGTGACGTTGCAGCGTCGTATGATTATCGCTCCAGCGTCGTAGACTGCGGTCACACGTTGCAATACACGGCGCTGGAGCGATAATTTCATGACGTATTTGCGATGTAGAAGCCGTTGGTTACTGTGCGCACATCGTATACAACAAGTGTCACACGATGCAATCATGCCGCCACAGCGGGACACTAGACGACGAAAGAAAGTTTCAAACGATCTGCTACGACGTACGATTCTCAGCGGGGATCCGGATCGCAGTAGCGTGTCAGACACAACGATATCGTAAATGCATCGCTGGAACGTCACAAATCGTGCCGTCGTAGCGATCAAAATTGCACTGTGTAAAGGTACCCTAAGGAAATAATCTCCTGATGAGATGGCGATATAGATAGAGTAAATGGGGTGATCTGGTGTGTTATCTGTGAGGGAAGTGTTGACCCATTCACCACTCGTACAGTCACAGGTTTGGCAAGCATCACCAGGGGTAATGTATGTCGTTGGGCGAAGGCAGAAGACATAAAATTTCCCTCCGCCCCAGAATCCACGCAAAGCTCTACCGTATGAGTGGATGAACCTATGGTAATTGTCCCCTTAAAGGACAGTTTGGAGGAAAACGTTGTGGTGTCTAGTGTATCTCCTCCTTCTTCCACTAGACACTGACGTTTTCCCGATCACTGAGAACATCTGGAGTCAAGATGTCCTGACTGCTGGCAGACATGACAGACCTTGAATGCACGAGCGGTCCGGGACTTAAAACCCGCTCGTGGCACCTCCATGGCCTCATGTGACTCGGGTGCCTGGACCAGAGAATCCCAAGGTTTGGTGAAGGTGGGAGCCAGCCAATACCTCTGCCTACACTGGGCTCGCTCCAATCTTTGCTCGTTAAAACGAAGGTCTATGAGAGTTGACACTGCTATTAGCTCTTCCAGTGTGGCGGGAATCTCCCTAGTGGCCAAAGCGTCCTTCACATGGTCAGTCAGCCCCCTCCAAAATACAGGGATGAGGGCTTTATCCAACCACTGCAGCTCAGATGCTAAGGTGCGGAAGTGGATGGCAAAATGGCTGACCAAGGACGAGCCCTGACTCAATGCCAACAGTTGGAGTGCCGTATCATGGGTGACTTGAGGTCCTAAAAAGACCTGTTTCAGAGTGCTTAGGAACAGTGGAGTGCTCTGCACCACATGATTGCCATGCTCCCACAGTGGCGTAGCCCACTCCAACGCCCTGTCTGACAGGAGAGACATAATGAATCCCACCTTTGCCCGATCTGAGGGGAAATGTGCAGCCAGGAGCTCGAGGTGCATAGAGCACTGGCTCACGAAACCCCTACAAGATTTGCTATCACCAGAGTTTTTGTCTGGCAGCGGGAGGCGAGATAAGGTCGGAACAGGGCTGGCAGTGGACAAAGTTACTGCAGCCATGCTAGCAGCCTGAACAGCTACTGCAGTAACATCCACAACTGAGGTTGTGCACTCAAGAGCCGCCAACCTGCCCTCCAGCTGCTGGATGTACGGCAAGGGTTTTTGTTCATCTGCCATTACTAGCCAGACCCTGAGTTAATGTGTGTTTGGTGGTTTCCTACAGTGTATGACTCGGCTTGAATTCTGAACCCTGCCTCCTGCTTTCCGTCTCTGTAACTATGTTTCCCATCAGGCTTTGAATCTGTCCCGTCTTTTTTCTGATTTCTGGCATGTCTCCGACCACGTGCATGGCTGTGACCTCTGATACTTTGTCTTCCTGTTTGTTGCAGACCGGCCTGTATGCCTACTCTGCCGCCTCCTAGTGGAGCTCCACGGTTTGCACTGTCGCACTACACGGTGACTGCTACCTGTTTCTCCTTACCTATGCCCCCTAGTGGATGTTGCGTGCAACTGCCTTGCAGTTGCACTAAACTTATGCTAATGAGAAAGCTCAATTTAAAAAAAAAATTAAGGCTCACACATCTATTCTTTTTGGCACAAATCAGTAATAACTTTGGGTAAACTGATTTTCACCAAAAAAGATGCAGCTTATGGTAAATCCATCATTTAACATATACCCCAGAAGAAGCATTTAATCTGTATGTTCATTAGCCAGAGACTTCCACGTTTTAATGGATATGAGTTTACTGGATTCAGCAAGATGGAAATGCATAGTCAACTACACTATTTCATACCTCTTTTTGTGGTAGGTCAAAGTACTGTACAGCTGGAAGCCACAAAGATATTAGAGCTATGAGCTTGTACCAATAAAAACCCCTTTAAACAGTTTACAATTTACAGTTTATATGGGTATTGTTAAAAAGAACATCAAACCTCTGGTTTTACCAGCAGCAGTGCTAAATATGAGGAATTGATTTCATATGTTGTTAGTGATATCAATCTGCAAATAATTTAGAACATATTTATTTACAGATATGTCCGATAATATAGGGTTGTACAAGGCATGAAAGATGACACATGGAGACTTATCAGAATGCTTTTCCCTGCGTGTGTTTCTTTGGAAGGAAATTGATAATATCACCATATTTAAGCACACAGATGCTTTGTTGTGTTTACAAGGAGTTTTCTTTTTTTTCTGTTTTCAGATATTTATTTTAAAAAAGTATTGTGACAAAGTCACTGGCAAAGTACTGGAAGGGAGATATGTATCATTGAGCTTATTAGCTTCAGTGATATGAACCTAGAAAAAAATGCTCCAGCACATTAAGTGCTGAGAGGGGTTAATTGGCCTGGTTTTGGGCTAGATTGATTGGACAGCTGTAGAGAGGGTGTGTTAGGCTATTCAACATAGCTCCACCCCCAGGTTGAATCCAGAGGATAAATACACAGCTTTCTGGCTCATTAGTTGTTGGATGTGCCTAGAGATGTGAACTCCAGTGCTGTGTGTGAAGAGAAAGAAAAGTATTTTTCTATGCATGTTTCCTGAGCTGGCTGATTCCCACAACAATATGGACTGTGCCATTTGTTTGTTTTATTTTTTCTTTAGGCAAGAAAGGCCATGTTTTTGTTGCTAATCTAATCCTGCCCTGGTTTATGCTGTACCTAAATAAACCAGTGGAAAATTTAAAGAGACAGCGTTTCTGTGTCTACCTCTATGAGCAGCCGAGTATACCAATCTACCACAGTATATACATTGCAGATAATTTGTATTTGCCTCACATAACAGATGGAGAGCTTTGCAATATGTATGTATTTTATTAGTAGTAAAGATTTCTTGACATTTAAACATACAATCTCATCTAAACACTAAAATGCAAAATGGTTTGTAAAAAAAAATAATATACATCCAGTCTTTTTGGCTCCTTTTTGCATTGCGGACACATGGGGAGATCCATTGCTCACACAATATATGACCTGAATATTATTTGACTAATCATGGGAGAGATATCTGTCCTGGACAGACGCTTGTTCTACAAGAGCTACCTATGGACTGTCATGTGGATGTTGACGGGGGTATTGAGAGATATTTTAAAGGAATCAAAATATTGTTGAATAGTAGTGTTGAGCGATACCGTCCGATACTTGAAAGTATCGGTATCGGAAAGTATCGGCCGATACCGGCAAAGTATTGGATCTAATCTGATACCGATACCCGATACCTATACAAGTCAATGGGACACCAATTATCGGACGGTATCCTGTATGGTTCCCAGGGTCTGAAGGAGAGGAAACTCTCCTTCAGGCCCTGGGATCCATGTCAATGTGTAATAGAAAGAATTAAAATAAAAAAATAGGGATATACTCACCCTCTGACGCTCCCTGGACTTTACCGCCGTAACCGGGAGCCGTTGTACCTAAGAATGCGCGCTTGAAGGGCCTTTGATGATGTCACGGCGCTCTGATTGGTCCGTAGCGGTCGCGTGACCGCTACGTGACCAATCACAAAGCCGTGACGTCACCTAAGGTCTTTCAAGCGCTTGAAATACCATAGAAGACTTCCGCAGCTTCTGATTGGTCGCGTAGCGGTCGCGTGACCGCTACGCGACCAATCACAAAGCCGTGACGTCACCTAAGGTCTTTCAAGCGCGCATTCTTAGGTACAACGGCTCCCGGTTACGGCGGTAAAGTCCAGGGGCCACCGGAGAGGTGAGTATATCCCTATTCTTTATTTTAATTCTTTCTTTTACACATTGATATTAATCCTGATACCGATTCCCGATACCACAAAAGTATCGGATCTCGGTATCGGAATTCCGATACCGCAAGTATCGGCCGATACCCGATACTTGCGGTATCGGAATACTCAACACTATTGAATAGAGTTGTGGGCACTAAATAATTAAGAGCCAGGAAAACTCAATCATCGGTTTAATTTACTGACAATAAATATTAATATTATGAAATTTTGTTTACTTTTTTATTTAGAATGATGGAGGTGTGGACTTCAGGACCCTTTGGACTCACAAATGCATTTTTATATTAAATAGTTAACCAGTGTAATTATCCACTGAAACCTCTTTATGGCAAGCAGCAAATAATTTTGAAAGCTAACATGCGGCATGCTTGATAATTGGGTAATCTTTACAATTCTTGCTAATATTCTCTAGTTCCTCTTGCTAAGAAGCTGCGGAGGAACACCACTTACTGAATTTTGAGGAGCTTCCAATTTGTTTGTTATTGTTGATCAGAAATGCTGAACACTTGGCTACAGGGGTTCTCCAAAAAAAAAGGATAAAAGAAAAAAAAAATGTTGTAAAAAATAAAAATTGATAAACTGTGATTGGCAATAGATACTTGTTTTATCCTGGTGGGTAATCTTGGGCCCCGTGAAGTTTGAATAGAGGAATGTTCTCGTCCATTTATTGTCCCTGTGACTGATGGAAATAGCTGGGTGCTGTAAGCTGCTAACTCCATCATTTCTGTAGGCAATAAGTACAGTGAATACAATACTGGTAATGTTTGCACACCACACCAGATGGGGAGGGTGGACACTGTTCTAGAGGTTGGCAGAAACCTCCCCTTAAGGCTGAGTCACACATAACAATATCGTTAACGATATCGTTGCAATGTCACGCTTTTGGTGATGTAGCAACGATCCCGCTAACGATCTCGTTATGTGTGACAGCGACCAACGATCAGGCGCCTGCTGGGAGATCGTTGGTCGATGGGAATGATCAGGACCTTTTTTGGTCGCTGATCACCCGCTGTCATCGCTGGATCGGCGTGTGTGATGCCGATTCAGCGATGTGTTCACTTGTAACCAGGGTAAATATCGGGTTACTAAGCGCAGGGCCGCGCTTAGTAACCCGATATTTACCCTGGTTACCATTGTAAAAGTTAAAAAAACCAGTACATACTCACATTCTGATGTCTGTCACGTCCCCCGGCGTCTACAGGGTTAAAACTGCTTTCGGCAAGAGCGCTGCTAATATGCACGCGCTCCGACCGAGAGCTTCCCTGCACTGACTGTCAGCGCTGGCCGTAAAGCAGAGCACAGCGGTGACGTCACCGCTGTTACTGCCGGCGCTGACACATTCAGTGCAGGGAAGCAGGGGACGTGACAGACATCAGAATGTGAGTATGTAGTGTTTTTTTTTTCCTTTTACAATGGTAACCAGGGTAAATATCGGATTACTAAGCGCGGCCCTGCACTTAGTAACCCGATGTTTACCCTGGTTACCCGGGTGCTGCAGGGGGACTTCGGCATCGTTGAAGACAGTTTCAACGATGCCGAAGTCGTTCCCCTGATCGTTGGTTGCTGGAGAGAGCTGTCTGTGTGACAGCTCCCCAGCGACCACACAACGACTAACCAACGATCACGGCCAGGTCGTATCGCTGGTCGTGATCTTTGGTAAGTCGTTTAGTGTAACGGTACCTTTATCTTCATGATTTCACACATCACTTATTCAGTGGAAATACCAACCCCTTTAATTTCAACCCAATAGAGCTCTGCATAAGATATTTATTTAAGTGCATTTGATAAAAAAATATATAAACCCATCCTCTGGAGCTGGCATTTGGATCTACAATACAACATTCACAAAATTTTGGGGCCAGTGCAGTAGGTTTTTTTAATCACATGTCATATTATAGATTCATGATCCACCAGCAGCATTGCTATAATGCCTGCATCTCTGCACTCTGCCTCCTTTCCCCGGCAGAGATGTCAACTTACTCACTGCCACGGCCCCGCACTCCCTCCTCCGTCCTGCTGCTACTGTCCGGGGTATGCGCACTGCTATCAAATCCCCAGCACCATGTGTAGGGCACTCTTAAAGGGCCAGCACACCATTCTAAAGTGTAACCAGCCAATAGCTGGTAGATACTTATTATTTAACCCCTTTCTGACATTAGATGTACTATCCCGTCGAGGTGGTATGGGCCCGTATGACCACCGAAGGGATAGTACGTCATATGCGATCGGCTGCGCTCATGGGGGGAGCGCAGCTGATTGCGGTCGGATGTCAGCTGACTATCACAGCTGACATCCAGCACTATGTGCCAGGAGTGGTCACGGACCGCTTCTGGCACATTAACCCCCGGAACACTGCGATCAAACATGATTGCAGTGTTCCGGCGGCATAGGGAAGCATCGCGCAGGGAGGGGGCTCCCTGCGTGCTTCACTAAGACCCTCGGAGCAACTCAATGTGATAGTGTTGCTCCGAGGGTCTCCTAACTCATTCTCCTTGCAGGACTCAGATCCTAAATGGCTGCGGGGCTGCTTCCGGGTCCTACAGGGAGGTGGCTTACAAGCGCCTGCTCAGAGCAGGCGCTGGTAAGCCGGGAGCACTGCCTGTCAGATCGCTGATCTGACACAGTGCTGTGCAAAGTGTCAGATCAGCGATTTGACACTATAGTGTGATGCCCCCCCTGGGGCAATGTAAAAAAGTTTAAAAAAAATATTTACATGTGTAAAACAAAAAATAATAAAAAAAAATCCTAAATAAAGAAAAAAAATATTGTTCCAATAAATACATTTCTTTATCTAAATAAAAAAACAATAAAAGTACACATATTTAGTATTGCCACGTCCGTAACGACCCGAACTATAAAATTGTCCCACTAGTTAACCCCTTCAGTGAACACCGCCACAAACAAAACGAGGCAAAAAACAACGCTTTATTATCATACTGCCGAACAAAAAGTGGAATAACACGCGATAAAAAAACGATATAAATATCCATGGTACCGCTGAAAACTTCGTCCTCTCCCGCAAAAAACGAGCCACCATACAGCATCATCAGTGGAAAAATTAAAAAGTTATAGTCCTCAGAATAAAGCAATGCAAAAATTATTATTTTTTATATATAAAATAGTTTTTATCGCATAAAAGCGCCAAAACATAAAAAAAATATAAATGAGGTATCGCTGTAATTGTACTGACCTGAAGAATAAAACTGCTTTATCAATTTTACCAAACGCAGAATGGTATAAACACCCCCCCCCCAAAGAAATTAATGAATAGCTGGTTTTAGGTCATTCTGCCTCACAAAAATCGGGATAAAAAGCGATCAAAAATGTCACGTGCCTGAAAATGGTTCCAATAAAAACATCAACTCGTCCCGCAAAAAACAAGACCTCACATTACTCTGTGGACCAAAAGATGGAACAATTATAGCTCTCAAAATGTGGAGATGCAAAAACTATTTTTTGCAATAAAAAACATATTTTAGTGTGTGACAGCTGCCAATGATAAAAATAATAACATTTAAAAAAATTATTTATTTCCATTTTCCCATTAGGGTTAGGGCTAGGGTTAGGGTTTGGGCTAATGTTAGGGTTGGGGCTAGGGTTAGGGTTGGGGCTAGGGTTAGGGTTAGGGCTATAGTTTGGGTTGGGGCTAAAGTTAGGGTTAGGGCTGGGGCTAAAGTTAGGGTTAGGGTTTGGATTACATTTACGGTTGGGATTAGGGTTGGGATTAGAGTTAGGGATGTGTCAGGGTTAGGGGTGTGGTTAGGGTTACCATTGGGATTAGGGTTAGGGGTGTGTTAGGATTAGGGTTTCAGTTAGAATTGGGGGTTTCCACTGTTTAGGCACATCAGGGGTTCTCCAAATGCAACATGGCGTCCGATCTCAATTCTAGCCAATTCTGTGTTCAAAAAGTAAAACAGTGCTCCTTCCCTTCCGTGCTCTCCCGTGCACCCAAACAGGGGTTTACCCCAACATATGGGGTATCAGCGTACTCAGGACACATTGCACAACAACTTTTATGGTCCAATTTTTCCCTTTACCCTTGGGAAAATACAAAACTGGGGGCTAAAATATAATTGTGGAAAAAAAAGATTTTTTATTTTCACATATCTGCGTTATTAACTGTAGTGAAACACTTGGTGGTTCTCACAACACATCTAGATAAGTTCCTTTGGGGTCGAGTTTACAATATGGGGTCACTTATGGGGGGGTTTCTACTGTTTAGGTACATTAGGGGCTCTGCAAATGTAACGTGACACCTGCAGACCAATCCATCTTAGTCTGCATTCCAAACGGCGGTCCTTCCTTTCTGAGCTCTGCCATGCACCCATCGGTGGTTCCCCCCCACATATGGGGTATGACAGTACTCAGGACAAGTTGTACAACAACTTTTGGGGTCCAATTTTTCCTGTTACCCTTGGAAAAATACAAAACTGGAGGCTAAAAAATAATTTTTGTGGAAAAAAATATAATTTTTATTTTCACGGCTCTGCGTTATAAACTTCTGTGAAGCACTTGGTGGGTCAAAGTGCTTACCACAAATCTAGATAAGTTCCTTAGGGGGTCTACTTTCCAGCATGGTGTCACTTGTTGGGGGTTTCAATGTTTAGGCACATCAGGGGCTCTCCAAACGCGACATGGCGTCCTATCTCAATTCCAGTCAATTTTGCATTGAAAAGTCAAATAGCGCTCCTTCCCTTCCAAGCTCTGCCGTGCGCCCAAACAGTGGTTTACCCCCACATATTGGGTATTAGCGTACTAAAGCAAATTGCACAACAGCTTTTGGCATCCAATTTCTTCTGCTACCCTTGTGAAAATAAAAAAATAGGGGCTAAAAGATCATTTTTGTGGAAAAATATGATTTTTTATTTATACAGCTCTGCATTATAAACTTCTGTGAAGCACTTGGTGGGTCATAGTGCTCATCACACATCTAGATAAGTTCCTTAGGGGGTCTACATTCCAAAATGGTGTCACTTGTGGGGGGTTTCAATGTTTAGGCACATCAAGGGCTCTCCAAACGCCACATGGTGTCCTGTCTCAATTCCAGCAAATTTTGCATTGAAAAGTCAAATGACGCTCCTTCCTTTCCGAGCTCTGCTGTGCACCCAAACAGTGGTTTACCCCCACATATGGGGTATCAGCGTACTCAGGACAAATTGCACAACAACTTTTGCAGTCTAATTTCTCCTGTTACCCTTGGTAAAATAAAACAAATTGGAGCTGAATTAAATTTTGTGTGAAAAAAAATAAATGTTCATTTTTTTTAAACATTCCAAAAATTCCTGTGAAACACCAAAAGGGTTAATAATCTTCTTGAATGTGGTTTTGAGCACCTTGAGGGGTGCACTTTTTAGCATGGTGTCACACTTCAGTATTTTCTATCATATAGACCCTTCAAAGTGACTATAAATGTGATGTAGTCCCTAAAAAAAATGGTGTTGTAAAAATGAGAAATTGCTGGTCAACTTTTAACAGTTATAACTCCCTAACAAAAAAAATGTTTGGTTCCAAAATTGTGCTGATGTAAAGTAGACATTTGTAAAATGTTATTTGTTAAGTATTTTGTGTGACATATCTCTGTGACTTAACCCCTTCGTGCCATGCGCCGTACTAGTACGGCGCTGCCGGCACTGCATTAGTGCCAGCCGCAGTACTAGTACGGCGCCCCGATCACCGCGGTCTCGCGCTGAGCGCCGCGGTGATCGGGTGCGGGTGTCAGCTGTATATGACAGCTGACACCCCGCAGCAATGCCCACGATCGGCGCTGTCGCCGATCGCCGGCATTTAACCCCTCTGATGCCGCTGTCAATAGTGACAGCGGCATAGAGGGGGATCGCGCAGGGACTGGGGCTCCCTGCGCTCTCCCACCGGAGCAGCGCGATGAGATCGCGCTGCTCCGGTGACCTGGAAGGAGTCCCCAGATCCAAGATGGCCGCGGGACTCCTTCCGGGTCATGAGATGACCCTGCTTGCCGGCGTCTGCTGAGAATTCCTCATAGCAGGCGCCGGCAAGCCTCTGCAATGTGCCTGTCACATCGGTGATCTGACAGAGTGCTGTGCACACTGTCAGATCACCGATCTGTGATGTCCCCCCCTGGGATAAAGTAAAAAAGTAAAAAAAAAAAATTTCCACATGTGTAAAAAAAAAAATAAAAAAAAAAAAAAAAATTCCTAAATAAAGAAAAAAATATATATATATTCCCATAAATACATTTCTTTATCTAAATTAAAAAAAACACAATAAAAGTACACATATTTAGTATTGCCGCGTCCGTAACGACCCCACCTATAAAACTATATCACTAGTTAACCCCTTCAGTGAACACCGTAAAAAAAAAAAAAAAAATGAGGCAAAAAACAACGCTTTATTCTCATACCGCCAAACAAAAAGTGGAATAACACGCGATCAAAAAGATGGATATAAATAACCATGGTACCGCTGAAAACGTCATCTTGTCCTGCAAAAAAAAGCCACCATACAGCATCATCAGCAGAAAAATAAAAAAGTTATAGTCCTCAGAATAAAGCGATGCAAAAACAATTATTTTTTTTATATAAAATAGTTTTTATTGTGTAAAAGCGCCAAAACATAAAAAAATTACATAAATGAGGTATCGCTGTAATCGTACTGACCCGAAGAATAAAACTGCTTTATCCTTTTTACCAAACGCGGAACGGTATAAACGCCCCCCCTAAAAGAATTTCAGGAATTGCTGGTTTTTGTTCATTCCGCCTCCCAAAAATCAGAATAAAAAGCGATCAAAAAATGTCATGTACCCGAAAATGGTACCAGTAAAAACGTCAACTCGTCCTGCAAAAAACAAGATCTCACATGACTCTGTGGACCAAAATATGGAAAAATTATAGCTCTCAAAATGTGGTGAAGCAAAAACTATTTTTTGCAATAAAAAGTGTCTTTTAGTGTGTGATGGCTGCCAACCATAAAAATCCGCCCAAAAAATGCTATAAAAGTAAATCAAATCCCCCTTCATCACCCCCTTAGTTAGGGAAAAATAATAAAATTTAAAAATATATATTTATTTCCATTTTCCCGTTAGGCTACTTTCACACTAGCGTCGGTACGGGCCCGTCGCGCTGTGTCGGCCCGACGTACCGATGCATACTGTGCAAGCGCCGCACAACGGGGGCAGCGGATGCTGTTTTTCCACGCATCCGCTGCCCCATTATGAGGTGCGAGGAGGTGGGGGCGGAGTTCCAGGCGCGCATGCGCGGTCGGAAACGGTGGACCGTCGGCACAAAAAAAGTTACATGTAATGTTTTTTGCTGCCGGCGGTCCGCCACAACACGACGCAACCGTCGCACGACGCTTGCGACGTGTGTCAATACGTCGCTAATGTTAGTCTATGGGGAAAAAACGCATCCTGCAGATGACTTTGCAGGATGCGTTTTTTCGCCCAAACGACGCATTGCGACGTATGCAAAAAAACGCTAGTGTGAAAGTAGCGCTAGGGTTAGGACTAGGGTTAGGGTTGGGGTTAGGGCTAGGGTTAGGGCTGGGGTTAGGGTTGGGGTTAGGGTTTCAGTTAGAATTGGGGGCTCTCCAAACGCGACATGGCGTCCGATCTCAACGCGTTTGTTTGCGTTAAAAACGCATGCGTTTTTATAGAAAAAAACCAGAACACACACTGAAAAGTCACCCACCACCATCAAGGTGATAAAGGGATCCAAACCCTAACCCTAACCCTACCCCTAAACTCACCCCTAACCATTTAATGAACATTTCCTGACAGTCATAGTGCCACGTATTTCAGTGCCACGTCTTTCAGTGCCACGTCTTTCAGTGCCATGTCTTTCAGTGCCACGATATTTCAGTGCCACGTCTTTCAGTGCCACGTCTTTCAGTGCCACGCTATTTCAGTGCCACAATATTTCAGTGCCACGTATTTAAGTGCCACGATATTTCAGTGAAATATGTGGCACTGAAATATCGTGGCATTTACGTGAAATACATGGCACTTCAATATGTGGCACTTATATACGTGGCACTTATATATGTGGCACTTATATACGTGGCACTTATATACGTGGCACTTATATACGTGGCCACTGAAATATCGTGGCACTTATATACGTATATACGTATATACGTATATAAACGTATTTCAGTGCCACGTATTTCAGTGCCACGTATTTCAGTGCCATGTATTTCAGGTTAGGGTTAGGGGTAGGGTTAGGGGTAGGGTTAGGGTTTTTTGTTTTTTTCTTGTTTTCTTGTGTCTTTCTATAAAAACGCATGCGTCTAAAAAACGCATGCGTTTTACCGCGTTTACATGCGTTTTTTCACACATGCGTTTTTTTAAAAAACGCATGCAGATGCAGATTTTTTAAAAAACGCATGCGGATAAAAACGCAAGTGTGAAACCAGCCTTACCCTTATAAAATAAAAACATGGGGGCTAAAATATAATTTACGTGGAAAAAAATATATTTTTTATTTTCGCGGCTCTGCGTTATAAACTGTAGTGAAGCACTTGGGGGTTCAAAGTTCTCACAACACATCTAGATAAGTTCCATGGGGGGTCTAGTTTCCAATATGGGGTCACTTGTGGGGGGTTTCTACTGTTTAGGTACATCAGGGGCTCTGCAAATGCAACATGACACCTGCAGACCAATCCATCTAAGTCTGCATTTCAAACGGCGCTCCTTCCCTTCCGAGCTCTGCCGTGCGCCCAAACAGTGGTTCCCCCCAATGTATGGGGTATCAGCGTACTCAGGACAAATTGAACAATAACTTTTGTGGTCCAATTTCTCCTGTTACCCTTGGGGAAAAAAAATTGCGGGCTAAAACATCATTTTGTGGAAAGAAAAAATGATTTTTTAATTTTCACAGCGCTACATTCTAAACTTTAGTGAAACAACTGGGGGTTAAAAGTGCTCACCACACATCTAGATAAGTTCCTTAGGGGGTCTTCTTTCCAAAATGGTGTCACTTGTGGGGGTTTCCACTGTTTAGGCACGTCAGGGGCTTTCCAAACACGACATGGGTTCCGATCTCAATTCCAGCCAATTTTGCATTGAAAAGTCAAATGGCGCTCCTTCCCTTCCGAGCTCTGCCATGCGCCCAAACAGTGGTTTATCCCCAAATATGAAGTATCAGCATACTCAGGACAAATTGCACAACAACTTTTGGGGTCCAATTTTTCCTGTTACCCTTGGGAAAATAAAAAATTTGGGGCAAAAAGATAATTTTTTGTGAAAATTAATATTAATTTTTTTTACGGCTCTACATTATAAACTTCTGTGAAGCACTTGGAGGTTCAAAGTGCTCACCACACATCTAGATTAGTTCCTTAGAGGGTCTACTTTCCAAAATGGTGTCACTTGTGGGGGTTTCCACTGCTTAGGCACGTTAGGGGCTCTCCAAACACGACATGGGTTCCGATCTCAATTCCAGCCAATTTTGCATTGAAAAGTCAAATGGCGCTCCTTCCCTTCCGAGCTCTGCCATGCGCCCAAACAGTGGTTTATCCCCATATATGAAGTATCAGCGTACTCAGGACAAATTGCACAACAACTTTTGGGGTCCAATTTATCCTGCTACCCTTGGGAAAATAAAAAATGTGGGGCAAAAATATCATTTTTTGTGAAAATTAATATTAATTTTTTTTTTACGGCTCTACATTATAAACTTCTGTGAAGCACTTGGAGGTTCAAAGTGCTCACCACACATCTAGATTAGTTCCTTAGAGGGTCTACTTTCCAAAATGGTGTCACTTGTGGAAGTTTCCACTGTTTAGGCACGTCAGGGGCTCTCCAAACACGACATGGGTTCCGATCTCAATTCCAGCCAATTTTGCATTGAAAAGTCAAATGGCGCTCCTTCCCTTCCGAGCTCTGCCATGCGCCCAAACAGTGGTTTATCCCCATATATGAAGTATCAGCGTACTCAGGACAAAATGTACAACAACTTTTGTGGTCCAATTTATCCTGCTACCCTTGGGAAAATAAAAAAATTGGGGCAAAAAGATCATTTTTTGTGAAAATTAATATTAATTTTTTTTACGGCTCTACATTATAAACTTCTGTGAAGCACTTGGAGGTTAAAAGTGCTCACCACACATCTAGATTAGTTCCTTAGAGGGTCTACTTTCCAAAATGGTGTCACTTGTGGGGGTTTCCACTGTTTAGGCACGTCAGGGGCTCTCCAAACACGACATGGGTTCCGATCTCAATTCCAGCCAATTTTGCATTGAAAAGTCAAATGGCGCTCCTTCCCTTCCGAGCTCTGCCATGCGCCCAAACAGTGGTTTATCCCCAAATATGAAGTATCAGCATACTCAGGACAAATTGCACAACAACTTTTGGGGTCCAATTTTTCCTGTTACCCTTGGGAAAATAAAAAATTTGGGGCAAAAAGATAATTTTTTGTGAAAATTAATATTAATTTTTTTTACGGCTCTACATTATAAACTTCTGTGAAGCACTTGGAGGTTCAAAGTGCTCACCACACATCTAGATTAGTTCCTTAGAGGGTCTACTTTCCAAAATGGTGTCACTTGTGGGGGTTTCCACTGCTTAGGCACGTTAGGGGCTCTCCAAACACGACATGGGTTCCGATCTCAATTCCAGCCAATTTTGCATTGAAAAGTCAAATGGCGCTCCTTCCCTTCCGAGCTCTGCCATGCGCCCAAACAGTGGTTTATCCCCATATATGAAGTATCAGCGTACTCAGGACAAATTGCACAACAACTTTTGGGGTCCAATTTATCCTGCTACCCTTGGGAAAATAAAAAATTTGGGGCAAAAATATCATTTTTTGTGAAAATTAATATTAATTTTTTTTTTACGGCTCTACATTATAAACTTCTGTGAAGCACTTGGAGGTTCAAAGTGCTCACCACACATCTAGATTAGTTCCTTAGAGGGTCTACTTTCCAAAATGGTGTCACTTGTGGAAGTTTCCACTGTTTAGGCACGTCAGGGGCTCTCCAAACACGACATGGGTTCCGATCTCAATTCCAGCCAATTTTGCATTGAAAAGTCAAATGGCGCTCCTTCCCTTCCGAGCTCTGCCATGCGCCCAAACAGTGGTTTATCCCCATATATGAAGTATCAGCGTACTCAGGACAAAATGTACAACAACTTTTGTGGTCCAATTTATCCTGCTACCCTTGGGAAAATAAAAAAATTGGGGCAAAAAGATCATTTTTTGTGAAAATTAATATTAATTTTTTTTACGGCTCTACATTATAAACTTCTGTGAAGCACTTGGAGGTTAAAAGTGCTCACCACACATCTAGATTAGTTCCTTAGAGGGTCTACTTTCCAAAATGGTGTCACTTGTGGGGGTTTCCACTGTTTAGGCACGTCAGGGGCTCTCCAAACACGACATGGGTTCCGATCTCAATTCCAGCCAATTTTGCATTGAAAAGTCAAATGGCGCTCCTTCCCTTCCGAGCTCTGCCATGTGCCCAATCAATGGTTTACCCCAACATGTGGGGTATCGGCGTACTCAGGACAAATTGTACAACAACTTTTTTGGTCCAATTTCTCCTGTTACCCTTGGTAAAATAAAACAAATTGGATCTGAAGTAAAAATTTTGTGAAAAAAAAGTTAAATGTTCAATTTTTTTTAAACATTCCAAAAATTCCTGTGAAGCACGTGAAGGGTTAATAAACTTTTTGAATGTGGTTTTGAGTACCTTGAGGGGTGCAGTTTTTAGAATGGTGTCACTTTTGAGCATTTTCTGTCATATAGACCCCTCAAAGTCACTTCAAGTGTGAGGTGGTCCGTAAAAAAAATGGTTTTGCAAATTTTGTTGCAAAAATGAGAAATCGCTGGTCAACTTTTAACCCTTATAACTCCCTAACAAAAAAAAATTATGTTTCCAAAATTGTGCTGATGTAAAGCAGACATGTGGGAAATGTTGTTTATTAACTATATTATGTGATATATCTCTCTAATTTAAGGGCATAAAAACGAAAAATTTGAAAATTGCTAAATTTTCATAATTTTCGACAAATTTCTGTATCTTTTAAAAAAAAAAATGCAAGTCATATCGAAGAAGTTTTACCACTATCATAAAGTACAATATATCACGAGAAAACATTCTCAGAATCACCAGGATCCGTTGAAGCGTTTCAGAGTTATGACCTCATAAAGTGACAGTGGTCAGAATTGTAAAAATTGGTCGTGTCACTTAGGTGAAAACAGGCTTTGGGGTGAAGGGGTTAAGGGCATAAAAATTCAAATTTGGAAAATTGCAAAATTTTCAAAATTTTTGCCAAATTTCCATTTTTTTCACAAATAAACGCAGGCAATATCAAAGAAATATTACCACTTTCATGATGTACAATATGTCATGAGAAAACTTTGTCAGAATCATCAGGATCTGTTGAAGCTTTCCAGAGTTGTAACCTCATAAAGGGACAGTGGTCAGAATTTGTAAAAATTGATCCGGTCATTAACGTGCAAACCACCCCTGAGGGTAAAGGGGTTAAAAGCATCTCCACCTAATGTGAGGTGCCTGAGCAACATGTTAGTTTAGCCTTACATGCTTGCTATTAGTAAGATCCTCAGTGCTTGTATCCCAAAATACCTCCACTGTATTTCACATCTGTCATGTCTACCAATGTTACAGTCATATCTTCCAGAGCAGCCCTCTATCCATTTAAAAGTCGTGCCCGCCTGCCTATCAGCTGTACCCACCTGCCTGTATATCAGTCGTGCCAGCCAGTGCTTGCCAAATCTACCATTCACTGCCATTCCTGCCTCCTGTGGCTTGGGGGTCAGCTGCCATCCACCTGATGGCAGCACCTGGTCTCACCACCCTCGTTCATCCGCTGATCACGATATTGTCAGGCGGCGTGCATCAGAGTTCAGACTTGATGAGACACCTAGTTATGCACCTCCAGGATCTCATCAAATCACAACAGTGGTTCCACCACCCAGTCCATTACAGTTTGCTCAGGCCATGGAATCCGCTAGCTCCAGGCTTCCTCCATCTCGGACCTGTACATGGAGGTCTCCCACTAGAAAGGCCAACAGGACAAGATCCTATTCTACCTGCAGACAGAAAACACCCGTCTAGACATGCTGACAACTCCAACCAAATTCACTCCTACCCAAGCTGAAATAACTTTGGACATGACTGCCAGCACTATACCAAACCCTGGACCCTGTTTGTCAGCTCTTCCCTGTTACAACAGAGACCCTACTCTCTGTAGGGAGTTCATTAACCCATGCATGTTACACTTCGAACACTTGGCTCATCAGTTTTTTTCACATTGGGACAAGATGGCCTTCATCATGTCCTATCTCACTGTCGTGGCTCAATCCCATGTGAGAGAAAATGATCCTCTTATGTTGAATATCCTTTTCTTCCTAGAAGCCTTCTGTAAGGTCTTTGATGAGTTCAGTCTTTCCTCCGTATGAACATCTTATGTTGTCTGACTGCACAAGGTAAACCTCACAGTGGGCCAGTATGCTGTATGGTTCTGCACCCTGACGACTGAGCTTGCCTGGAATAGTGAGGCTCTGGTTGCCATCTTCTGGGAGAACCTTTCTGGGCGAATCAAAAATGAGCTTACCAGATGTGATATACTCTCCTCACTGAATGATCTGGTGTCACTGGCAACATGGATAGACATCAGGTTTCAGGAGTGTTCCAAAGAGGTGACCTGCGAGAGAAGATATGTACGCCCCTGGCACCTACTTTTCAAATGCCGGTCTTACAAAAAGTTTCAGCCACGGCATCCTTCTCAGACTCCATATAAGTTGATCAGGTGATTATGGTCAAGCATCGCCAGGAGACCCACTGTGCCTAGGGAAGGTGCTTCTATTGTGGCAGTTCTGAGCATGTAATTTGCTCCTGCCCAGAGAGACTGGGAAACTCAAGAGCCTAGGATCTGTTGGAGAGGCCACATTGGCACCCTGGGCAAGGTTATTGCGGACTTTGTCTCTGCCTATCTCTCTTGTGCAGAGCAAAGCTTCAAAACAGCTTCCAACCGGTTGGCTACTTCCTTTTCCTGTGCCATCTGCCCCGTGGAAGCATATTGCAATTTATTTAATCACTGATTTTTCAGTATCGGCTAGGTGTGCCATCATCTTGTTGGTTGTGGACCGCTTCTCCAAGATGGCTCATTTCACTTTTCTGTCTGGTCTACTATCTGCTCCAATGCTAACAGACAAGTTTATTCTACATATTTTCCACCTCCATGGTCTACCACTCGGTATTGTCTTGAAAAGATATGTCCATTTTAACTCTCGTTTCTGGAGGACCACTGTTATGGTCTGGTGATTAAGGAGCGACATGCGACTAGCTCTGAGCAGGTGGTAACTATACCGACCGCAGTTCCTGATCTTAACACAGACACTAGCAGTAGCCGTGGGATGTTCCTGTCACTCCCTGGACACCTCGTCACAGCCGGAGATCTAGCTACCCCTGAAGGTAGAAGCAGGAAAGCTATCTTGCCTCAGAGAAAATCCCCAAAGGATAGGACAGCCCCCCACAAATAATGACTGTGAGAGGAGAAGGAAATTGCATACGTAGTATGAAACAAGATTTAGCAAAGGAGGCCACTACTAGCTAGAAAGAATTAGTACAGGACAGAACACTGTGCGGTCAGTAATAAAAACTAGAAAAAGTCCACCGCAGAGAAATGCAAAAATCTCCACACCTGACTAAAGGGTGGAGGGCAAACTCTGCTGCCCAGAGCTTCCAGCTTAGCTGACTAGATACATACTGATAAGCTGGACAAATGAGCAAAACATAGAAAGTGCTAAACAACAAAGTCCACAACAAGTGAACTGCAAAAAGACAAGCAAGGACTTAGCTTTGCTGAAATGGTCATAGTGACAGGGAAATCCTCAGAGTTCCATGACTCCAAGCTCAACAATTGACAACTGGCATTGAATTAGGGAAAAGGCCAGACTAATATAGCAGAGCCAGAAAGACGATCAGTGAAAACAGCTGCTGATGCTAAATCCAAGAAGCAGCCATACCACTCAAAATGACAGGAGGGAGCCCAAGAGCAGAACTCACAAAAATGCTACATATAACCACCGGAGGGAGCCCAAGAGCTGAATTCACAACAGACCACCTGCTAGCTGGTGACCAACTTCCTGCGCCACTTTGTCAATGACCATCACAGTGATTTGGCCAAACTCCTGCCTTGAGCTGAATTCTCTTACAGCAATCATGTGAGTGAATCATCTGCCAAATATCCTTTTTTGTTGTGTATGGTCTACACCACAAAATTCAATTTCCACTACCTCCGATATTCCTGCTGCTTCACCCTGGGGAAAAGGTCTGGCTGTCAACTAGATATGTCCATCTCAAGCTATCCTCCTATAAACTGGGTCCTCACTTCATTGATCCTTTCGAGGTTTTAAAACAAATGAATCTTGTAGCCAAGAAGCTCAAACTCCATGCCTCTTTATGGATCCCCATCTCGTTTCACGCATCTCTCCTCAAGCCTACCATCCTTAATTGATTCTACCTCTCCTGCCAGCTCTGAGGACGTTTTTGAGGTAGAAAATATTCTGCCACCAAAAGGGTAAGAGGGAAAATATTTTTTTACTTGTGGATTGGAATGGATTTGTTCCTGAGGAAATATCATGGTAGCCAAGGGAGAACATCCATGCACCTCTCCTTCTGGAGAGACTTCTGGAGGGCCTGAAGAAGAGGGGATGTAAAAGGAGTTACTGTAATGCCAGTGTCTCTGCACTCTACCTTCTGTCTGCCGGCCAAGATGCCAACTCACTCAACGGTGGAGCACCAAACTCCCTCCAACATCTCCTGCTGCTACTGCCTGGGGTCTGTGTACTGAGACACTTATTACTTAAAGCACCTTCTCCTGATGGGAGATGCCACAGTAATGTGTTTGTTTAGCCTTATGTGTTTGCTACTACTCAGGTTCCCAGTGTGTGTATACCAGTACATCTGCTCTTTATTTCACGTCTGCTATGTCTACCTGTGTTACAGTCATATATTCCAAAACACCTCTCTGTCCATATACCAGCCATGCCCACCAGCCTGCCTCTCTATCAGCTGTGCCCATCTGCCTGTTTATCTGCTATGCCTGCCTATCAGCCATGCCTACCTGCCTGCTTGTCTATCATTCGTGCCCACCATTTCTTGCCAAGTCTACCATTCCTGGCCATTCCTGCCTCCTATCACGTAGGGTCAGCTGCCTCCCACCCAAGGTCAGACATGGTGTAGCACCTGGTTTCACCTTCCTCATTCATCCTCAGATCGTGGTATCGTCAACCACCGTGCATCCGAGGTTGGACTTAGTGAGGCACCTAGTAGCAACCCTCCAGGCTCTCCTCAAATCACGTCACGGTTCCACCACCCAGTCCTTTATAATGGCTTCTTGTTGAGAAAAGATCATGTGGACCTTTACTATTTTCCTCTTTTTATCAGATTGGTTTAAGGAGAAAAACTAAACTCTTGAAACAAACAAAACTGAATCCATCAAAAGAATTTGCTGAATTTCATGTTGCGATTTTTTAGACTTCTAAGTGTAGTACCTTTTTAAATACAGCTGTTAAATGCTGTAAAGTAGGTAATTTCTATTTGATGTCTGGCATCATAAAGCCATTGACTTATGCCCGATCTGTGCATTTGTCATGCTAGTGCAAGAGCCAAGCAGTTGGATGACTTTGAAATGCCTCCTGAGATATCAAACGACTGTGACCTTTTTTAGCAGACTAACAGGTCATTTGATGCCTCAGATAAATGTATTGACCCGCAACAAAAGTCCAGACACAGATCATGTATAGTAGTGGATGGTAAATCAAGAATATTCCTGTTTTACATAGCTATGTAGAGGGTGACATTATTATCCTTTTTGTCTAAATAATACACATTAAAACATAGAAATGGAGGTTGTAGCTGCAGCTACTGAACTTTTTTGAACTAAAATAATACTGCAGTTTCTCGCAGCACAACTGCTTACGGTATATGTGTACTTCCATAAAGCAAATGTGATTTATTAAAGAAGCATTTTACATATTATGTAACATCTACATGGAAATGTTCGGGTTTATACATTGCAGTTAACAAATAACTTAACAAGATGCTTACAAGTTATAATAGAATTTACCTTTTAAATTAAAGAACCTTTAATCTTTGCTACCCTAGACTTGTAAAAAGAACCACCACAAACGATTTTTTGCAATAATGCTATATATTTGGATTTTATTGTTCCTACTGTTATGATCATACTATATAAATCATGAATTATCATTTTACTTGAATTATTTCAGTTAATATTTTAACAATATTATTTATTTATATCTTTTTTATTTATTTTTAAATCTATATCGCTTTTAAATAAATAAATGAGAAAAAAACTATTCTTGCAATAAATGTTGAAATGATGGAAGTACTCAACAGAAAAATGTTGTAATCTGTAAATCATTGATCTATATTTTAGACCATTTCACCTATACCTTGGCCAAATGGAAAAGGATTCTAATTACTGTTTCCATGTTGCAGGAAAATGATAATGAAATTCATATCTCATTCCATGTTCTATCCTATTTTTGGTCTCCCCAAGCACTAATATTTCTATTCTTATGAATATTTTATGCTGGTGTTAATGTTTTGCAGAGGATACGGGTGGTGTAGAATCTCGATGGTGATTATAAAAACATGCAAAAAATTACCCTCTCTCCTTCCTATTAAACTCTTAACAGCTTGTTAGATTTCCCGAAGCTTCAATCAAACACTTTTTAAACAAATTGAAATACTCAAACTATTATTGATATGCTGGTAGGAATAGGATCCAGATGTTTATTCTGATTTGCAAAAGGAAAACCAAGCAGATTTTTTAAATGAATTGGTAAATATGCTTGTAGCATGCTCTGGAAAGAGGGCTTGAAGTTGATTTTTATCCTTGATCAATAGAGATGAATTTTGGCATCTCTGTGCTTAGCTTTTGCATCTGCCTGTCTTGCCAAAGCATGAAGGTTCACAGTGGTTTCTTATAGTTATGTGTCTTTCTAGTAACATTCTATGATGACTATAAGCTTTGTCTAGTCTATAGCTTTTATCTATTTTAATTAAGAACCTGAGAAGCACTATTTAGATTCACTTGTGCATTAGATATTACCTAGGTTCCATTATATATGTTAGTGTGTAAATTGTGGCATTTAATTGTTTTTGTTTATGACATTTTGCTGCAAAAATATTTGACATAGACTTCACTATGAACTGTGTATGTGAATTGTGAAATAAAAGGGGAATGGAACAGTAAATGGATTTCCAAATAATACAGAGAAAACTTTTGGAATTTAGAAGCAAATAATATCATCATGTTATCAATATAATCCCCCTGATGCTAAAATTAAGTTACAACTGTTACATCATCTTATAGCTATCTACAAAAGAAAGGGAGACAGCACACCAGTAAAATCTACAAAAAGTAGACTTTTGTTGGCCCAATTATATGCACAAAAGAGTCTTCTTTTTGCATAGATTGAAGTGATGCCTCCTTTTCTTTTTATATATTACTAGATGGTGGCCCGATTCTAACGCATCGGGTATTCTAGAATATGTATGTACGTACAGTTAGGTCCATATTTATTTGGACAGAGACAACATTTTTCTAATTTTGGTTATAGACATTACCACAATGAATTTTAAACAAAACAATTCAGATGCAGTTGAAGTTCAGACTTTCAGCTTTCACTTGAGGGTATCCACATTAAAATTGGATGAAGGGTTTAGGAGTTTCAGTTCCTTAACATGGGCCACCCTGTTTTTAAAGGGACCAAAAGTAATTGGACAATTGACTCCAAGGCTACTTCATGGACAGGTGTGGGCAATCCCTTCGTTATATCATTCTCAATTAAGCAGATAAAAGGCCTGGAGTTGATTTGAGGTGTGGTGCTTGCATTTGGAAGGTTTTGCTGTGACGTATACATGCGGTCAAAGGAGCGCTCCATGCAGGTGAAACAAGCCATACTTAAGCTGCGAAAACAGAAAAACCCCATCTGAGGAATTGCTACAATATTAGGAGTGGCAAAATCTACAGATTGGTACATCCTGAGAAAGAAAGAAAGCACTGGTGAACTCATCAATGCAAAAAGACCTGGGCACCCACGGAAGACAACAGTGGTGGATGATCGCAGAATAATCTCTATGGTGAAGAGAAACCCCTTCACAACAGCCAACCAAGTGAGCAACACTCTCCAGGAGGTCGGCGTATCAATATCCACATCTACCATAAAGAGAAGACTGCATGAGAGTAAATACAGAGGGTTCACTGCATGGTGCAAGCCACTCATATACATCAAGAATAAAAAGGCTAGACTGGACTTTGCTAAAAAACATCTAAAAAAGCCAGCACAGTTCTGGAAGAACATTCTTTGGATAGATGAAGCCAAGATCAACCTCTACCAGAATGATGGAAAGAGAAAAGTATGGCAAAGGCGTGGTACAGCTCATGATCCAAAGCATACCACATCATCTGTAAAACACGGCGGAGGCAGTGTGATGGCTTGGGCATGCATGGCTGCCAGTGGCACTGGGTCACTAGTGTTTATTGATGATGTGACACAGGACAGAAGCAGCCAAATTAATTCTAAGGTATTCAGAGACATACTGTGTGCTCAGATCCAGCCAAATGCAGCCAAACAGATTGGTCATCGTTTCATACTACAGATGGACAATGACCCAAAACATAAAGCCAAAGCAACCCAGGAGTTTTTTAAAGCAAAGAAGTGGAATATTTTGAATGGCCAAGTCAGTCACCTGATCTCAACCCAAATGAGCATGCATTTCACTTGTTAAGACTAAACTTCAGACAGAAAAACCCACAAACAAACAGCAACTGAAGACCACCGCAGTGAAGGCCTGGCAGAGCATCAAAAAGGAGGAAACACAGCGTCTGGTGATGTCCATGAGTTCAAGACTTCAGGCAGTCATTGCCAACAAAGGGTTTTCAACCAAGTACTAGAAATGAACATTTTATTTAAATTTATTGATTCTGTCCAATTACTTTTGGTCCCTTTAAAAACAGGGTAGTACATGTTAAGGATCTGAAACTCCTAAACCCTTCATCCAATTTTAATGTGGATACCCTCAAATGAAAGCTGAAAGTCTGAACTTCAACTACATCTGAATTGTTTTGTTTAAAATTAATTGTGGTAAAGTCTATAACCAAAATTAGAAAAATGTTGTCTCTGTCCAAATATATATGGACCTAACTGTATGTATATAGCAGCCACATAGTATATAGCACAGGCCACATAGTAAATAGGAGCCATGTAGTATATAGCAGACAAATACTACGTGGCCTGTGCTTTATACTATGTGACTGCTATATACATACATACATATATATTGTAGAATAGCCGCTACATTAATACAGGCCACACAGTATATAGCAGTGGCCACGCAGTATATAACACAGCCAAAACAGTATATAACACAGCCCATGCAGTATATAGCAGCCATGAAGTATATACAGTAACACAGGCAACGTAGTACAGTATATAACACTGGCCACGTAATATATAGCACATCCCAGCAGTACATAGCAGCCACACAGTATATAGCACAGCCCCCGCAGTATATAACACTGGCCACATAATATATAACAAAGCCCACGCAGAATATAGCAGCCACGCAGTATTTAACATAGCCACGTTAGTATATAGCACAGAGATGTAGTATATAACAGAGCCCATGCAGTATGTAACACAGCCCACATAGTATATAGCAATGTGGGCACTATATGCATGGTTAAAAAAAACTTAAAATAAAAAATAAACATATACTCACCCTCCGAAGGCCCCTTGAAGTCCTGGCGCTGGTGTGTGGTGCACGCGGCAGCTTCCGGTCCCAGGGTTGGTATGAGTGCAGGACCTGTGATGACGTCACAGTCACATGGCCATGACGTCATGGAAGGTCCTTCTTGCATAGCATTCTTGGCACCGGAACATGCTGCTTGCACTGGCGAGGACAGCGGGCAATGTTGGAGGGTGAGAATAACCTTTTTTTTATATTATTCTTATTTGTAACATTAGATCTTTTTACTATTGATGCTGCATACGCAGCATCAATAGTAAAAAGTTGGTCGCACAGGGTTAATAGCTGCGTAACCGGAGTGTGTTGCACCGTGCTTCGGTAACGCTGGCATTAACCCTGTGTGAGGGCTGACTGGATGACTGGAGGGGAGTATGGAGCGGGCACTGACTGCGGGGAGGAAAGAGCGGCCATTTTGCTGCCGGACTATGGCCGTCGCTGGTTGGTCGTGGCAATGGTCGGGGGCGTTTTGCCACGACCAATCAGCGACTTGGATTTCCATGACAGACAGAGGCCATGACCAATGAATATCTGTGACAGACAGAAAGAAAGAAAGACAGAGGGACACAAGGACAGACAGAAAGACGGAAGTGACCCTTAGACATTTATATAGTAGATTGGAGTAATTGGATTTTTGGTCAAGGACGACTTACGTCCAAAATATAACATTGTATTATGTGGGATATCTCACAGATAGTGAAAAGTGGGTCATTGAAGCTTGTTTTGAGAGAAGAAAAATGGTAGTTGTAAGGCAAACTGCTGGACTCAGGGTTCACAAAAATGGCAAGTTTTGTGGTGTGTTTCTTCTCAGCAGAGATTAGTACCTGTCCACACCCCCCTAAAAAAAATGAAACCAATGTCGGCAAATGGATGCCCAATGATTGACGTGCATGGGCAGGATTGTTGAATACTGGCAAGTATGGTCTGATTTTAGAGAAGGAGTACTGTACAAGAAGGTTGCAAAGAAAGGTGTCAGAATACATATTGCATTGCAGCCTGTCTACCACCAAATGCACCTAAATTTAGCATGTGAATATTCGGAACTAACAGAGCAATAGGAAAAGATGACCAGGTCTGATGAATCATGGCCAAGTAAATGGGCATGCTTACCTGGGGGAGAAATAGCATCAGGGCGGGAAGCAGACAAGACAATAAAGGCAGTGTGTTGTTCTGGACAACATTCTGCTAAGAAACCTTGTGTCTTTGGCTCGCATGAGGTTACTTTAACACATACAACCTGTTATGGGATTTTCTTATTTAAAAAAAAACCTGGTTTACTTCCCAGTTAATATTGTACACAAGAGAGCAGAATGGTTTTCTTTCTGGTCTACAAATGTATTGTGTCTATTAATGTAAATGATGTTCAGAACTAATCACAGAACACAAAGGTGCTGAGTAACATATAATAACATTTCACCACTATTAAAAAGGTAAAGCGCTAACTATGCAATTGTGAATGATTCCTCAATATTAGCATTATTCTCCGATTATTTGTACAAGCTTTGCATATTCATTACAGTCTTCAAATGGCATGTGGTAGGAAGAGCAGCTGTGCTGATAAGAAGCGATTGTTTTAGGTATTACTTACTAGAAAGAACAGGAACATCATGGCCAACAAGTTATGTATGAAAAATGAAACTCATTTTATACACTTAAGAGGGAGGCCAGCAGCCAAAGCAATACTAACATGTCCAGCCCTTCATTGCAGCCACAGGCTCTAATGGCTGTGGAATCTTTCAGCAAAAATTGGTCACTGAAGAAAGAGTTCAAGGTGTTAACAACTTGCAGGACCAAAATAATCTTAGTGTCTTTTACCACTGGACACTGGGTCTTATAGAGCTCTTGCCTATTTGTTTTGAGCTGTTTTTGTGGCAAAAAAGGGACTTTTATAATAATACCCAGATGCCTCACAGGTTATGGCTGACCAGAGAATACAACTACAACTAGCATCAGTACCATAGGAATTTGAAAGGAAACTTGTTGGAAATGGAATCTGATTTGTAGGCAATATGTTATAGAGTAGGAAAAGATGGTCGAATTAATCTATATTTTTGTGGGAACAGTTTCAATAAAACTTGCATCTTATTCATTGAAATCCTTGGTGTTTGTATATATGAGTCCAGCAGGCGGTCCTACTCAATGATTGACGGTCCTCCCTATATGACTGCTCATACAGTGATAGATGTCAATGTCAATCACAAGTAGGACTGCCCACTGCATATATATATATATATATATATATATATATATATATATATATATATATACATACATACATACATATATATATATGTATATATATATATATATATATATATATATATATATATATATATATATATATATATACAGTACAGACCAAAAGTTTGGACACACCTCATTTAAAGATTGTTCTGTATTTTCATGACTATGAAAATTGTACATTCACATTAAAGGCATCAGAACTATGAATTGACACATGTGGAATTATATACTTAACAAAAAAAGTGAAACAACTGAAATTACGTCTTATATTCTAGGTTCTTCAAAGTAGCCACCTTTTGCTTTGATGACTGCTTTATACACTCTTGGCATTCTCATGATGAGCTTCAAGAGGTAGTCATCGGGAATGGTTTTCACTTAACAGGTGTGCCCTGTCAGGTTTAATAAGTGGGATTTCTTGCCTTATAATGGGGTTGGGACCATCAGTTGTGTTGTGCAGAAGTCTGGTGGATACACAGCTGATAGTCCTACTGAATAGACTGTTAGAATTTGTATTATTAAAAAAGCAGCTAAGTAAAGAAAAACGAGTGGCCATCATTACTTTAAGAAATGAAGGTCAGTCAGTCAAAAAAATTGGGCAAACTTTGAAAGTGTCCCAAGTGCAGTGGCAAAAACCATCAAATGCTACAAAGAAACTGGCTCACATGAGGACCGCCCCAGTAAAGGAAGACCAAGAGTCACCTCTGCTTCTGAGGATAAGTTTATCCGAGTCACCAGCCTCAGAAATCGGAGGTTAACAGCAGCTCAGATTAGAGACCAGGTCAATGCCACGCAGAGTTCTAGCAGCAGACACATCTCTACAACAACTGTTACGAGGAGACTTTGTGCAGCAGGCCTTCATGGTAAAATATCTGCTAGGAAACCACTGCTAAGGACAGGCAACAAGCAGAAGAGACTTGTTTGGGCTAAAGAACACAAGGAATGGACATTAGACCAGTGGAAATCTGTGCTTTGGTCTGATGAGTCCAAATTTGAGATCTTTGGTTCCAACCATAAGGGCTTTGTGTGACGCAGAAAAGGTGAATGGATGGACTCTACATGCCTGGTTCCCACCGTGAAGCATGGAGGAGGAGGTGTGATGGTGTGGGGGTGCTTTGCTGGTTACATTGTTGGGGATTTATTCAAAATTGAAGGCATACTGAACCAGCATGGCTACCACAGCATCTTGCAGCGGCATGCTATTCCATCCAGTTTGCATTAAGTTGGACAATCATTTATTTTTCAACAGGACAATGACCCCAAACACACCTCCAGGCTGTGTAAGGGCTATTTGACTAAGAAGCAGAGTGATGGGGTGCTACGCCAGATGACCTGGCCTACACAGTCACCAGACCTGAACCCAATCGAGATGGTTTGGGGTGAGCTGGACTGCAGAGTGAAGGCAAAAGGGCCAACAAGTGCTAAGCATCTCTGGGAACTCCTTCAAGATTGTTGGAAGACCATTCCCGGTGACTACCTCTTGCAGCTCATCAAGAGAATGCCAAGAGTGTGCAAAGCAGTCATCAAAGCAAAAGGTGGCTACTTTGAAGAGCCTAGAATATAAGACATAATTTCAGTTGTTTCACACTCTTTTGTTAAGTATATAATTCCACATGTGTTAATTCATAGTTTTGATGCCTTCAGTCTGAATGTACAATTTTCATAGTCATGAAAATACAGAAAAATCTTTAAATGAGAAGGTGTGTCCAAACTTTTGGTCTGTACTATATATATATATATATATATATATATATATATATATATATATATATATATATACATATATGTATATATATATATATATATATATATATATACTGTATATACATATACATATTTATATATATATATATATACATATATATATATATATATATATATATATATATATATATATATATATATATATATATATATACAACTGATACAACAAAAAGGCCCCCCAAGAATATTATTCAGGGCACAGAATGTTTGGTTCAAGACATATAAAGTTTATTTATCATTCATGAATAAAACTTCATTTTTTTAAAAGACATCCATAATACAAAAATGTGCAAGTACCTCCAATCCAAGAAAACAACTGGTTATATGTGTGTCTCTCAAACCTGGGTACAAAATCCCCTCATAATCAGCACATGCACCATTAGAACAAGGAACAGTAACTATATATGTATGACTATCAAAGCATATTACCTTGCCAAGCACACACAAGACCAGGGACCCTACGCGCGTTTCGATATGTTCTTCTTCTGGGGGCGCCCAGGTTTGAGAGACACACCATTCTGAAGTGTAGAAATTAGCGTTATACTTACCATTCTATCGCACATAAAAATTATTACAGTTAGTTCTCGGCAAATCTATGCACATAGACACTTAGTTATGCACATTGGCACTTTAGAAATTTAAAATTAAAACTGCTATATTCTCCTTGCAAAGATCTATTCAGATATATTTAGATCCTGCATAGCATTTGTTATTAAATAATCTAATATAAAACAAGTTATGCATTGAATTAGCTGTCAGCATATAAACATGTATGTCAGGATAAGTGATTAAGCACATATAACCAGTTGTTTTCTTGGATTGGAGGTACTTGCACATTTTTGTATTATGGATGTCTTTTAAAAAAAGGAAGTTTTATTCATGAATGATAAATAAAAGTTATATGTTTTGAACCAAACATTCTGTGCCCTGAATAATATTATTGGGGGGCCTTTTTGTTGTATCAGATCTCTGAATGTGTTCTGTAAAGATTTATATGGACTAATATGTATAAATATATATACAACTGTAGCAAAAATTAAGAGACCACCACATCAAAACCCTGTCAAGGGCAGCCCAATCTCCAGACCTGAACCCCAGTGAAAACCTCTGGAATATAATCAAGAGGATGATGGATAGTCACAAGCCTTCAGACAAAGAACTGCCTAAATTTTTGCACCAGAAGCAGTGTGGAAGACTGGTGGTAAGCATGCCAAGATGCATGAAAGCTGTGGTTATTCCATGAAATATTGATTTCTGAACTCTTCCAAAGTTAAAACTTTAGTATTGTTGTTTCTAAATGATTATGAACGTATTTTCTTTGCATCATTTGAGGTCTGAAAGCACTGTTTTTTTTTGTTTGTTTTTTTTAATTTTGACCATTTTTCTTTGTCAGAAATAAAATACAAAATTTATTGCTTGGAAATTCAAAAACATGTTGTCAGAAGTTTATAGAATAAATGAACAATTTACATTTTGCTCAAAAATATACCTATGAAGAGAAAAATCAGACAAACTAAACATTTATATAAATATATATAATCCAAGGATGTCAATGAATGAAAACAAGTTATACTGATTCTTTTCCAACAAACCGATAATATCATTCTCCTCACCTTCTTTTCTAGACCGTGCGGTCCATAGATTGGACTGAATGTACAATATGACAGGATTTTTTTAAAGCTATCTGCACTTAAAACATGAGAGCAATAAGAATTAGAATAAGAAGAGAATTATTTGAGTTTTTATTTTTTTTTATTTCTTTTTATAACAGAACTCGCAGAAGGACAAAGAGAGGGAGATGGAGAAACATATATACTCTACCTCCAAACTGAGGCATCTACACTGCTGAGGGAGGGAGACAAAAAACAAAGATTTCTAGGAGGTAAATGTGTTGTATGAATGTAGTCAGAATAAAAAAATGATAACTGAAAAGAAAACACAATTTCTGTTCAGTTTGTATTATATTGTGTGTACACTAAAGGATAATACAATCATTATTGTCACATGCAGTGCTGTTCAATGCAGACCTGCTTTTTACTCAAACTGTTTGCATAAAATGTCAACAGCAACCATGAATGCAAAATGGTGTTGGGGGCGCAAAATTTGAGATAACATCTTGTACTCATCTAAAGGTACCTTCACACTAAGCGACTTTGCAGCGAGAACGACGACGATCCGTGACGTTGCAGCGTCCTGGATAGCGATCTCGTTGTGTTTGACACGCAGCAGCGATCTGGATCCCGCTGTGATATCGCTGGTCGGAGCTAGAAGTCCAGAACTTTATTTCATCGATGATCACCCGCTGTCATCGCTGGATCGGCGTGTGTGACGCCGATCCAGCGATGTGTTCACTGGTAACCAGGGTAAATATCGGGTTACTAAGCGCAGGGCCGCGCTTAGTAACTAGTGTTGAGCATTCCGATACCGCAAGTATCGGGTATCGGCCGATACTTGCGGGTATCGGAATTCCGATACCGAGATCCGATACTTTTGTGGTATCGGGTATCGGTATCGAAACAACATTAATGTAAAAATGTGTAAAAGAGAGAATTAAAATAAAAAAATATTGCTATACTCACCTCTTCGACGCAGCCTGGACCTCAGCGAGGGAACCGGCAGCGTTGTTTGCTTAAAATTCGCGCTTTTCCTTCCTTACGTGAAGTCCCGGCTTGTGATTGGTCGCGTGCTGCCCATGTGGCCGCGACATGACCAATCACAGCAAGCCGTGACGTAATTTTAGGTCCTTCAGGATTTTAAAATTACGTTCTGGCTTGTGATTGGTCGCGTCGCGGTCACATGGGCGACGCGACCAATCACAAGCCGTGACGTCACGGGAGGCTGGACACGCGCGCATTTTAAAATGCGCGCGTGTCCTGCCTCCCGTGACGTCCCGGCTTGTGATTGGTCGCGTCGCCCATGTGGCCGCGACGCGACCAATCACAGCAAGCCGTGACGTAATTTTAGGTCCTTCAGGATTTTAAAATTACTTTCTGGCTTGTGATTGGTCGCGTCGCCCATGTGACCGCGACGCGACCAATCACAAGCCAGAACGTAATGTTAAAATCCTGAAGGACCTAAAATTACGTCACGGCTTGCTGTGATTGGTCGCGTCGCGGCCACATGGGCGGCACGCGACCAATCACAAGCCGGGACTTCACGTAAGGAAGGAAAAGCGCGAATTTTAAGCAAACAACGCTGCCGGTTCCCTCGCTGAGGTCCAGGCTGCGTCGGAGAGGTGAGTATAGCAATATTTTTTATTTTAATTCTTTCTTTTACACATTAATATGGATCCCAGGGCCTGAAGGAGAGTTTCCTCTCCTTCAGACCCTGGGAACCATCAGGAATACCGTCCGATACTTGAGTCCCATTGACTTGTATTGGTATCGGGTATCGGTATCGGATTGGATCCGATACTTTGCCGGTATCGGCCGATACTTTCCGATACCGATACTTTCAAGTATCGGACGGTATCGCTCAACACTATTAGTAACCCAATATTTACCCTGGTTACCATTGTAAAAGTAAAAAAAAAAAACAGTACATACTCACATTCTGATGTCTGTCACGTCCCCCGGCGTCCACAGGGTTACGCGCTGCTGCTGCCCAGAGCTTCCTGCACTGACTGTGTCAGCGCCGGCCGTAAAGCAGAGCACAGCGGTGACATCAGAATGTGAGTATGTACTGTTTTTTTTTTTACTTTTACAATGGTAACCAGGGTAAATATTGGGTTACTAAGCGCGGCCCTGCACTTAGTGACCCGATGTTTACCCTGGTTACCCGGGTGCTGCAGGGGGACTTCGGCATCGTTGAAGACAGTTTCAATGATGCCGAAGTCGTTCCCCTGATCGTTGGTCGCTGGAGAGAGCTGTTTGTGTGACAGCTCCCCAACGACCACACAACGACTTACCAACGATCACGGCCAGGTCGTATCGCTGGTCGTGATCCTTGGTAAGTCATTTAGTGTAACGGTACCTTAACAGTTCTCATCTAATACTGCTATAACATGTTTAAGTAACACTAAGTAACCAGAAAAATAAAGGTGAAATGTAACCTCTTACACACCGTGCTTATTATGTGGGTAGCCTGCCTGATCTCATAGTATTGGTGTCACTGATGAGCTTCATGCAATCATTATGTACTACACGTATCTGTGTGACTGTTTTTGTGAATACAGCCTTTTTTCTGTGATGATTTTTATTTTTATGTAATTTTCAGAGAGTTGTTTAAAATGTGTGCTCCACGGCAGGTGGATTCTGCGAGTTATGGAGAATTTATTCACATCTTTTACAAAGAAGATTTTTGTTGGCAAAAAAAAATGTCACTAATCAATGTCCCTTGACCTCTTCATATATAAGTAGAGATGAGCCACCTCCCTAGTGTTCGGGTTCGGTTCGGTTCATCGAACAGGGACGTGTTCGATGAACTGTTTGTCGAACATTCGACGAACACCGTCGAACCCCATTGAAACCAATGGCAGGCAAACACAAACACATACAAACACATGGAAAACACATAGAAAACACCTTAAAAGGTGTCCAAAAGCTGACAAACTGCTCAGAAGACACAACAAACACATGAAAAAGTCACAACTACATATAGTCATTCGAAAAGAAAAGAGGTGGAGGAGTAAAAGGAGGAGGAGACACAGATATAGGCATGTCATGCCCTTCTAAAATCAAGAAAGGCTGAAGTAAAAATCTAAACTCACTCTACCAACACCCAGACGTCTTGACAAAAAAAATAAAAAAATAAATATCTTTAGGTAGAATGGCGGCGGGTCCATTCAGAACACTTTCCTTAGAAGACGTAGTGGTACCCCCATTGGGAGTTGTGTCAAAAAATGAACCCAACACATTCAGACTAATCCACCATTTGTCATATCCAAGGGACAGGTCAGTAAACGACAACATCGACGCGGAACAAGTACAGTACTATGTACTGTACCTCCTTTGACGAGGCAATCAGGCGGGTCAAGAAGTTGGTAAGGGGCACCCTAATGGCCAAAACAGACATTGAGGGGGCGTTCCGGTTACTACCTGTGCCTCCGAATAGTGTCCTCCCATTGGGCTGCTTCTGTGAAGGAGCATTATACATAGATCGCTGTTTGCCCATGGGGTGCTCCATAGGGTTCAGCGAAATGGATTGTTCATTTTCATAAGTCGCCGACTTTTGGCAAAGTCGACGTCTCATGAAACCGAGCCGATCCCTGTGTGGGCGCTAAAAGCGCCATTTCTCAGGCAATGAAGGTGGACGCAGAGTGTGGGCAGCGTGATGACATAGATCTCAGTCCCCACCATCTTAGAGAAGGGCATTGCAGTGATTGGCTTGCTTTCTGCGGCGTCACAGGGGCTATAAAGGGGCGTTCCCGCCGACGCCATCTTACTGCTGCTGATCTGAGCGTAGGGAGAGGTTGCTGCAGCTTCTTCAGAAGCAGGGATAGTGATAGGCAGGGTACATAAAGCTACAAATCGCTTGTGCTGTAGCGATTTCCACTGTCCAACACCACCTTTTGATTGCAGGGACAGTGGAAGCTACATTTTTCCTCAGCGCTGTAGCTCATTGGGCTGCCCTAGAAGGCTCCCTGACCCTGATAGCTGCGTTGCTGTGCCTGTGTGTACGCCGCTGTGCAAACCAACTGCTTTTTTCAAATCACAAATCCTGTTTTTCCTTCCTTTCTGCACAGCTATCTTGTGTGTTTGTCCACACTTTTGTGTGCAGCAGTCCTTTTTATAGCTGCCTGCCATACTTTTCTGAGATAACTGCAGGGAGATAAATATTGGCAAGTCTGCCTCCGTGCCATTGCTGTGTGTGGTATCTGTCTCTCATTGTGTGCCACCGAAAACACTGTGTAATACTTGGCCATTTTTGGGGGGGGGTACATTCTCCCTTTTCCAAAAAAAAAATTAGTGGGAGATAAATATTGGCAAGTCTGCCTCCGTGCCATTGCTGTGTGTGGCATCTGTCTGTCATTGTGTGGCACCGAAAACACTGTGTAATACTTGGCCATTTTTTTTTGGGGGGGGGTACATTCTCCCTTTTCCAAAAAAAAAATTAGTGGGAGATAAATATTGGCAAGTCTGCCTCCATGCCATTGCTGTGTGTGGCATCTGTCTGTCATTGTGTGGCACCGAAAACACTGTGTAATACTTGGCCATTTTTTTTTGGGGGGGGTACATTCTCCCTTTTCCAAAAAAAAAAAATAGTGGGAGATAAATATTGGCAAGTCTGCCTCCGTGCCATTGCTCTGTGTGGTATCTGTCTCTCATTGTGTGCCACCGAAAACACTGTGTAATACTTGGCCCTTTTTTTTTTTTTGCTAAATTCTCCCTTTTCCCAAAAAAAAATTAGTGGGAGATAAATATTGGCAAGTCTGCCTCCGTGCCATTGCTGTGTGTGGCATCTGTCTGTCATTGTGTGGCACCGAAAACACTGTGTAATACTTGGCCATTTTTTTTTTTTTCGGGTACATTCTCCCTTTTCCAAAAAAAAAATTAGTGGGAGATAAATATTGGCAAGTCTGCCTCCGTGCCATTGCTGTGTGTGGCATCTGTCTGTCATTGTGTGGCACCGAAAACACTGTGTAATACTTGGCCATTTTTTTTGGGGGGGGGTACATTCTCCCTTTTCCAAAAAAAAAATTAGTGGGAGATAAATATTGGCAAGTCTGCCTCCGTGCCATTGCTGTGTGTGGCATCTGTCTGTCATTGTGTGGCACCGAATACACTGTGTAATACTTGGCCATTTTTTTTTTTTTCGGGTACATTCTCCCTTTTCCAAAAAAAAAAATAGTGGGAGATAAATATTGGCAAGTCTGCCTCCGTGCCATTGCTGTGTGTGGCATCTGTCTGTCATTGTGTGGCACCGAAAACACTGTGTAATACTTGGCCATTTTTTTTTTTTGGGTACATTCTCCCTTTTCCAAAAAAAAAATTAGTGGGAGATAAATATTGGCAAGTCTGCCTCCGTGCCATTGCTGTGTGTGGCATCTGTCTGTCATTGTGTGGCACCGAAAACACTGTGTAATACCTGGCCCTTTTTTTTTTTGCTAAATTCTCCCTTTTCCAAAAAAAAAATTAGTGGGAGATAAATATTGGCAAGTCTGCCTCCGTGCCATTGCTGTGTGTGGCATCTGTCTGTCATTGTGTGGCACCGAAAACACTGTGTATTACTTGACCATTTTTTTTTGGGGGGGGTACATTCTCCCTTTTCCAGAACCAAAATTAGTGGGAGATGAATATTGGCAAGTCTGCCTCCGTGCCATTGCTGTGTGTGGTATCTGTCTGTCATTGTGTGGCACTGAAAACACTGTGTAATACTTGGCCCTTTTTTTTTTTTTGCTAAATTCTCCCTTTTCCAAAAAAAAAATTAGTGGGAGATAAATATTGGCAAGTCTGCCTCCATGCCATTGCTGTGTGTGGCATCTGTCTGTCATTGTGTGGCACCGAAAACACTGTGTGATACTTGCCCATTTTTTTTTTTTTTGGGTACATTCTCCCTTTTCCAAAAAAAAATTAGTGGGAGATAAATATTGGCAAGTCTGCCTCCATGCCATTGCTGTGTGTGGCATCTGTCTGTCATTGTGTGGCACCGAAAACACTGTGTAATACCTGGCCCTTTTTTTTTTTGCTAAATTCTCCCTTTTCCAAAAAAAAAATTAGTGGGAGATAAATATTGGCAAGTCTGCCTCCGTGCCATTGCTGTGTGTGGTATCTGTCTGTCATTGTGTGGCACCGAAAACACTGTGTAATACTTGGCCCTTTTTTTTTTTTTTGGCTAAATTCTCCCTTTTCCAAAAAAAAAATTAGTGGGAGATAAATATTGGCAAGTCTGCCTCCGTGCCATTGCTGTGTGTGGCATCTGTCTGTCATTGTGTGGCACCGAAAACACTGTGTAATACTTGGCCATTTTTTTTGGGGGGGGGGTACATTCTCCCTTTTCCAAAAAAAAAATTAGTGGGAGATAAATATTGGCAAGTCTGCCTCCGTGCCATTGCTGTGTGGCATCTGTCTGTCATTGTGTGGCACCGAAAACACTGTGTAATACTTGGCCCTTTTTTTTTTTTTGCTAAATTCTCCCTTTTCCCCAAAAAAAATTAGTGGGAGATAAATATTGGCAAGTCTGCCTCCGTGCCATTGCTGTGTGTGGCATCTGTCTGTCATTGTGTGGCACTGAAAACACTGTGTAATACTTGGCCATTTTTTTTTTTTTGGGGTACATTCTCCCTTTTCCAAAAAAAAAATTGGTGGGAGATAAATATTGGCAAGTCTGCCTCTGTGTCATTGCTGTGTGTGGCATCTGTCTGTCATTGTGTGGCACCGAAAACACTGTGTAATACTGGGCCTTTTTTTTTGGGGGGGGGTAAATGCTCCCTTTTAAAAAAAAAAATAATTACTGGGAGATAAATATTGGCAAGTCTGCTTGAGTGCTGCTCCTGTGTGTGCCATATGTCTCAAATTATTGGGGCAGAGAAAGCCTAGTGTGTATTTTCCTTTCAGTCAGGCACCTATAAAGGTATATATAAATCCTACAGAATTTTGAGTTCACCTTATAAGTTGTTTTACAGTAACAAATAGCGTTACTTTGGTTACGTTTTGCAAACAATGAGGAAGTCTAGTGGAAGAGGTCATGGCCGTGGGCGGTCATTGTCAGCTGGTAATGATGGTAGTGGTGGTGGAGCATCAGGTGGTCGTGGTAAAAGCAGTACAGCACCTAAGTCTCGAGTTGTTGAGCCAGGTTCGTTGTCTGGCTACACAAGGCCTCGAACGCTCTCTTTTCTGGGAGTAGGAAAACCACTTTTGAAGCCGGAGCAGGAGGAACAAGTATTGGCTTTCATTGCTGACTCTGCCTCTAACTCTTTCGCCTCCTCCTCGGAAAGTGCCAAATGTCAGAGCAGTGCATCGTCAGTGGATGCTCCCGGTCAGGAACAAGTCGCTTCCTTGTGTCCTTCACTAAAAACAACAGTGAAGGATGCGTCAGTCGACACAACAGGTTACTCCATGGAGCTCTTTACACATACCGTTCCTGGGTTAGACAGTGAAACAGTTAACAGGCCATGCCCATTAGAAGTTGAATCGGACATGGAGTGCACAGATGCACAGCCACAGCCAGATTACTATGCTGTTCCTTTGACTCAGACCAGAACATTGCCCTCGCAGTGTACTGAGGCAGAATCAAACCCAGCGGAGACTATGGTGCCCCGTCACGAACGCTATACCACCGGCTTACACGGTGACACAGACGAAGTTGCACACGACATAGAAGAGGAGGTCATAGATGACCCAGTTGTTGACCCCGATTGGCAGCCATTGGGGGAACAGGGTGCAGGCGGCAGTAGTTCAGAAGCGGAGGAGGAGGAGCCGCAGCAGGCATCAACATCACAACAGGTTCCATCTACCGTGCCCGTATCTGGCCAAAAACGCGTGGCAAAACCAAAACCTGTTGGAGGACAGCGTGGCCATCCGGTTAAAGAAGCTCAGTCTGCAATGCCTGAAAAGTTATCCGATAGTAGAAAGAGTGCAGTCTGGCATTTTTTTAAACAACATCCAAATGATCAGCGCAAAGTCATCTGTCAAAAATGTTCAACTACCTTAAGCAGAGGTCAGAATCTTAAAAGTCTAAATACAAGTTGCATGCATAGACATTTATCCACCATGCATTTGCAAGCCTGGAATAACTACCAAATGTCCCTAAAGGTTGCAGCACCCTCGGCCAATGAAGCTAGTCAGCAACGCTACATCCCTTCCCTCACTGTAAACCCACCATTTCCCGCACCACCGGCAGTATCTGTGCAGCTTTTGTCGCCAGGCCAAAGCAGTCAGGGAATCACCAGGTTTGCAGTAGGAAACACTGCATGTAGGGCACCGGCAAGAATACCATCTCCAACCCTCTCTCACTCACCCATGTCCACCGGCACCACCGCTAGTTCCACGATCTCCAGCTCTCCAGTCCAGCTCACCCTACATGAGACTCTTGTTAGGAAAAGGAAGTACTCATCCTCGCATCCGCGTACACAGGGTTTGAACGCCCACATTGCTAGACTAATCTCATTAGAGATGATGCCCTACCGGTTAGTTGAAAGCGAAGCTTTCAAAGCGCTGATGGACTACGCTGTACCACGCTACGAGCTACCCAGTCGGCACTTCTTTTCTAGAAAAGCCATCCCAGCCCTCCAACAGCATGTTAAAGACCGCATCGTCCATGCACTCAGGCAGTCTGTGACTACAAAGGTGCACCTGACAACAGATGCATGGACCAGTAGGCATGGCCAGGGACGTTACGTGTCCATCATGGCACACTGGGTGAATGTGGTGGATGCAGGGTCCACAGGGGACAGCAATATTGGGACAGTTTTGCCTAGTCCACGGTCAAGGAAAGAGTTGGCTGTAGGCGTTCGCCCCCCCTCCTCCTCTTCCTCCTCCTCATGCAGAAGTGAGAGCTCATCCACACACCGCAGTCGCACATCCACTCCATCCGCAGCTGCCACTGTTGCACACCAGGTGTGCCTTTATGGGACAGCTAGTGGCAAGCGTCAGCAGGCTGTATTGGCAATGAAGTGTTTGGGCGACAACAGACACACCGCGGAAGTTCTGTCCGAGTTCTTGCAGAATGAAACTCAGTCATGGCTGGGCACTGTACATCTTGAGGCAGGCAAGGTTGTGAGTGATAACGGAAGGAATTTCATGGCTGCCATAGCCCTTTCCCAACTGAAACACATTCCTTGCCTGGCTCACACCTTAAACCTGGTGGTGCAGTGCTTCCTGAAAAGTTACCCGGGGTTACCTGACCTGCTCCTCAAAGTGCGCAGACTTTGCTCGCATATCCGCCGTTCGCCCGTACACTCCAGCCGTATGCAGAACTATCAGCGGTCTTTGAACCTTCCCCAGCATCGCCTAATCATCGACATTTCAACAAGGTGGAACTCCACACTGCACATGCTTCAGAGACTGTGCGAACAGAGGTGTGCTGTTATGTTTTTGTGGGAGGATACACATACACGGGCAGGCAGTTGGATGGCAGACATGGAGTTGTCAGGTGTGCAGTGGTCAAAGCTACAAGACCTGTGTCAAGTCCTTCAGTGTTTTGAGGAATGCACATGGCTGGTTAGTGCAGACAACGCCATAATAAGCATGAGTATCCCCCTAATGCGTCTGCTGATGCAAAGTTTGACGCACATAAAGGAGCAGGCGTCTGCAGCCGAGGAAGAGGAAAGCCTTGATGACAGTCAGCCATTGTCTGGTCAGGGCCGTGTAGAGGACGCGGTAGCAGGCGAACAGGAGGAGGAGGACGAGGAGGATGATGGGGATGAGTACTTTTTGAATGAGGAAGCTTCTCCTGGGCCAACAGAAATTATTGGCGTTGCAAGGCTGGGTTCTGTTTTTTTAAGGGAGACAAGTGACGTAGATTTGCCTGTAACAGCCCCTCCAACCAGCACAACCGCAGATTTGACAACTGGAACTTTGGCCCACATGGCGGATTATGCCTTACGTATCCTCAAAAGGGACACACGCATTATTAAAATGATGAGCGATGACGATTATTGGTTGGCCTGCATCCTTGACCCTCGCTATAAAGGCAAATTGCAAAATATTATGCCACATGAGAACCTCAAACAAATATTAGCAACCAAACAAGCTACTCTTGTAGACCGTTTGATTCAGGCATTCCCAGCACACAGCGCCGGTGATGGTTCTCAGTCTCACACAAGCTGCAGGGGGCTACATGGCAGAGGTGTTAGAGGTGCACAAATCAGAAGTGGCGTTGGACAGAGGGGTTTTCTGACCAGGTTGTGGAGTGATTTCGCAATGACCGCAGACAGGACAGGTACTGCAGCATCTATTCAAAGTGACAGGAGACAACATTTGTCCAGTATGGTTACTAACTATTTTTCTTCCCTTATCGATGTTCTCCCTCAACCGTCATTCCCATTTGATTACTGGGCATCAAAATTAGACACCTGGCCTGAATTGGCAGAATATGCGTTGCAGGAGCTTGCTTGCCCAGCAGCTAGTGTGCTATCAGAAAGAGTATTCAGTGCTGCTGGTGCAATATTAACCGAAAAAAGGACTCGTCTGGCTACCCAAAATGTGGATGATCTCACCTTCATTAAAATGAACCACTCCTGGATTTCAAATTATTTTGCCCCACCTTTCCCGGCTGACACCTAGCTTTCCTATAAAAAGGTCTTGCTTGTGGACTGGTCTTACTGAGTGTTCCAATCTGTTAATTTGCAGCAGCTGTTTGTCCAGCATACAACATGTTTACACCTCCCCCAATGGGAAAAATCCCCCCACGGGGCCGTTGTCTCGCCACTTGGCGCAAGCACCCGTTACAGTGCTGATTGTCTGAAGAGGTGGGTGTGCCCTCTTTTGGTCGACGGCACTGCCACTGGGTCCCTCATAGTACAATGTAATGTCTCTGGCGGTGGTGGTGCGCACCCAACGTCAGACACACCATTGTAACATGAGGGGCCCTGGGGCGGTACCGTCGGCCACAAGAGAGTTCCCCCCCAGCTCAAACTGTGCTCTACCACGTGCAAAATTATCTTGCACAGCTCCACCAATGATTAGTCTATGCACTGACATCATTCAATGCCTGGCACTGACAAACAATACCAATTTGTTTGCATCTATGATGCTAGTTAAAGTAGTCTGGGTCAGTGTCCTATATTGACACCAGTAAATACTAATTTACTGCCAAATTACTTTGTCATAAACTCTGCAGTTGAGCCCACCCCTGTACCTAAGCATGACACCCTTTTTTTACTTATAGTTGTTTTGCGAGACATTAACATCTATTTATTTTTTTGGAGTACTAACTGTGTCAGACACTCCTTGCAATACTCCTCCACTGACCACAATTCTGCCTGCCTGTGCATCCATGTAACCGATGTAAAACTGCCATAAGCCTATTGTTTGTTATTTTTGGCCTTTGATAGCCTGTCTGCGGTCCCTACTTGCATTACTCCTCCACTGACCACAATGCTGCCTGCCTGTGTATCCATGTAACCGATGTAAAACTGCCATGAGCCTATTGTTTGTTATTTTAGGCCTTTGATAGCCTGTCTGCGGTCCCTACTTGCATTACTCCTCCACTGACCACAATGCTGCCTGCCTGTGTATCCATGTAACCAATGTAAAACTGCCATTAGCCTATTGTTTGTTATTTTAGGCCTTTGATAGCCTGTCTGCGGTCCCTACTTGCATTACTCCTCCACTGACCACAATGCTGCCTGCCTGTGTATCCATGTAACCGATGTAAAACTGCCATGAGCCTATTGTTTGTTATTTTAGGCCTTTGATAGCCTGTCTGCGGTCCCTACTTGCATTACTCCTCCACTGACCACAATGCTGCCTGCCTGTGTATCCATGTAACCGATGTAAAACTGCCATGAGCCTATTGTTTGTTATTTTAGGCCTTTGATAGCCTGTCTGCGGTCCCTACTTGCATTACTCCTCCACTGACCACACCAATGCTGCCCATTTACCCCTGGAACCTATTTTACAGTGCATAGAGCCTATTTTTAAATTTTATTTAATATTAATAAAGCCATGATGGACTACGCTGTACCACGCTATGGGCTACCCAGTTGACAATTCTTTTGCGAGAAAAGCCATCCCACCCCTCCACCAGCATGTAAAAGACCGCATTGTCCATGCACTATGTCAATCTGTGAGTCCAAAGGTAAACCTGACAACAGACACATGGACCTGTAGGCATGGCCACGGAAGGTTACGTGTCCTTTGTGGCACAATGGGTTAATGTATTGGATGCATGGTCCACACAGGGGACAGCCTGGTAAGTCTTTCTGCAGTCCCTAATTCATGTTGTCCTCAAATGAATAAATCTGAGCTTCAACCTTCTGGCTCTCATTAAGTGCTGTTGTTTAAAAAAAAATTGGTGTTTAGGGCCTACTAATGGTGTCTGCCCCTGCCTGGTGTTTGTCCTCAACTGAATACAGCTGAGCTTCAACCTTCTGGCTTTCGGCCTATAGTATCAGATATTAAACTGCATTTGGCCTTCAACTTTGGTTACGGCCTACTAACGGTGTCTGCCCCTCCCTGGTGTTTGTCCTCAACTGAATAAAGCTGAGCTTCAACCTTCTGGCTCTCATTAAGTGCTGTTGTTTAAAAAAAAATTGGTGTTTAGGGCCTACTAATGGTGTCTGCCCCTGCCTGGTGTTTGTCCTCAACTGAATACAGCTGAGCTTCAACCTTCTGGCTTTCGGCCTATAGTATCAGATATTAAACTGCATTTGGCCTTCAACTTTGGTTACGGCCTACTAACGGTGTCTGCCCCTCCCTGGTGTTTGTCCTCAACTGAATAAAGCTGAGCTTCAACCTTCTGGCTCTCATTAAGTGCTGTTTTTTTTTTTTTAAAAAAAGGGTGTTTATGGCCTACTAACGGTGTCTGCCCCTGCCTGGTGTTTGTCCTCAACTGATAAAAGCTGAGCTTCTACCTTCTGGCTCTCATTAAGTGCTGTTTTTTGTTTTTTTTTTAAATGGTGTTTAGGGCCTACTAACGGTGTCTGCCCCTCCCTGGTGTTTGCCCTCAACTGAATACAGCTGAGCTTCAACCTTCTGGCTTTCGGCCTATAGTATCAGATATTAAACTGCATTTGACCTTCAACTTTGGTTACGGCCTAATAACGGTGTCTGCCCCTCCCTGGTGTTGAGTCTGACCTCAACTGAATACAGCTGAGCTTCAACCTTCTGGCTCTCATTAAGTGCTGTGTTTTTAAAAATTGGTGGTTAGGGCCTACTAACGGTGTCTGCCCCTCCATGTTGTTTGTCCTCAACTGAATAAAGCTGAGCTTCAACCTTCTGGCTTTTGGCCTACAGTAGCAGATATTAAACTGCATTTGGCCTACTAGTGTGGTTGGGCCCTTAAAACAGTGTCTGCTGCTCTTGGGTTTGCTACTCCACTGAACAAAGCAATGCCGCCTGTTTAGTCCTGTTACCAATTTTGAACTGCATTTAGCCTACTTTATTCTTTGGCCCTATATCTGTTTCCTCCTCATCCTGCCCATTGCCCAGCCACTGCTAGATGAGTCTGCTGTTACATTGACCTAGACCACTACATTCCCCTTGCACTCTACACAGCCAGAATCTGACCCTGCTGAAAGTAAGGTTCCCCTTCCCGCATGTTATACCACCTTACACAGGGACAAAGAGGAAGGTGCAGATGAAAGTGCAGGTTCCTTCATCAGGTGGGGGGGCATACTCGTTGGCGACGTCACGGGCACAGGTGTTATGACCCCAGTGGACAGGGTCTCAGAGGAACGTGTAAGTCTGCAAGATACAAAAATCCAGCTCATAGGGCTGTGGTAACTGGGTTGACCAAATAGCTACTCCTAACGCCAACACTAGAAGTAGCCGGGGATCATGCCTACGGAGATCGCTAGATGACTCGCGCCAGCCGGAGAATCTAACTACCCCTAGGAGAAGAAAACAAAGACCTCTCTTGCCTCCAGAGAAAGGGACCCCAAAGCAAGATACAAGCCCCCCACAAATAATAACGGTGAGGTAAGAGGAAATGACAAACACAGAAATGAACCAGGTTCAGCAAAGAGAGGCCAGCTTACTAATAGCAGAATATAGCAAGATAACTTATCTGGTCAACAAAAACCCTATAAAAATCCACGCTGGAGATTCAAGAACCCCCGAACCGTCTAACGGTCAGGGGGGAGAACACCAGCCCCCTAGAGCTTCCAGCAAAGGTCAGGATACAGATAGGAACAAGCTGGACAAAAATACCAAACAAAACAAAAGCAAAAAGCAAGGAAGCAGACTTAGCTTGAAAAACAGGAACCAGGATCAGAGGACAAGAGCACAACAGATTAGCTCTGATTTCAACGATGCCAGGCATTGAACTGAAGGTCCAGGGAGCTTATATAGCAACGCCCCTGAACTAACGGCCCAGGTGAGGATATAGGAAAAGACAGACGCTCCAGAGTCAAATCATGAATGACCACTAGAGGGAGCAAAATGCAAAATCACAACAGTACCCCCCCCTTAGTGAGGGGTCACCGAACCCTCACCACGACCACCAGGGCGATCAGGATGAGCGGCGTGAAAGGCACGAACTAAATCGGCCGCATGAACATCAGAGGCGACCACCCAGGAATTATCTTCCTGACCATAGCCCTTCCACTTGACCAGGTACTGAAGCCTCCGCCTGGAGAGATGAGAATCCAAGATCTTCTCCACCACGTACTCCAACTCGCCCTCAACCAACACCGGAGCAGGAGGCTCAGCAGAAGGAACCACAGGCACAACGTACCGCCGCAACAAGGACCTATGAAACACGTTGTGGATAGCAAACGACACAGGAAGATCCAGGCGAAAGGATACAGGATTAAGAATTTCCAATATCTTGTAAGGACCAATAAAACGAGGTTTAAATTTGGGAGAGGAAACCTTCATAGGAACAAAGCGGGAAGAAAATCACACCAAATCCCCAACACGTAGTCGGGGACCCACACCGCGGCGGCGGTTGGCAAAGCGCTGAGCCCTCTCCTGTGACAACTTCAAGTTGTCCACCACAAGATTCCAGATCCGCTGCAACCTATCCACCACAGAATCCACCCCAGGGCAGTCAGAAGGTTCCACATGACCCGAAGAAAAACGAGGGTGAAAACCAGAGTTGCAGAAAAACGGCGAAACCAAGGTGGCGGAACTAGCCCGATTATTAAGGGCAAACTCAGCTAACGGCAAAAAGGTCACCCAATCGTCCTGATCAGCAGAGACAAAACACCTCAAATAAGCCTCCAAAGTCTGATTAGTTCGCTCCGTCTGTCCATTAGTCTGAGGATGGAAAGCAGACGAAAACGACAAGTCAATGCCCATCCTATTACAAAAGGATCGCCAGAATCTGGAAACGAACTGGGATCCTCTGTCTGACACAATATTCTCAGGGATGCCGTGCAAACGAACCACGTTCTGGAAAAACACAGGAACCAGATCGGAAGAGGAAGGCAGTTTAGGCAAAGGAACCAAATTGACCATCTTGGAGAAGCGATCACATATCACCCAGATAACAGACATGCCCTGAGACACCGGAAGATCAGAAATGAAATCCATGGAGATATGTGTCCAAGGTCTCTTAGGGACAGGCAAGGGCAAGAGCAACCCGCTGGCACGAGAACAGCAAGGCTTAGCTCGAGCACAAGTCCCACAGGACTGTACAAATGACCGCACATCCCTAGACAAGGAAGGCCACCAAAATGATCTGGCCACCAGATCTCTGGTGCCAAAAACTCCTGGGTGACCTGCCAACACCGAGGAATGAACCTCGGAAATGACTCTGCTGGTCCACTTAACAGGCACAAACAGTCTGTCAGGTGGACAAGAATCAGGCCTATCAGCCTGAAATCTCTGCAACACACGTCGCAGATCTGGAGAAATAGCTGACAAGATAATACCATCCTTTAGAATACCAACAGGTTCAGCGACTCCAGGAGCATCAGGCACAAAGCTCCTGGAAAGAGCATCGGCCTTCACATTCTTTGAACCTGGTAAATACGAGACAACAAAGTCAAAACGGGAGAAAAACAATGACCAGCGGGCCTGTCTAGGATTCAGGCGTTTAGCAGACTCGAGATACATCAGATTTTTGTGATCAGTCAAGACCACCACACGATGCTTAACACCCTCGAGCCAATGACGCCACTCCTCAAATGCCCATTTCATGGCCAACAACTCCCGATTGCCAACATCATAATTTCGCTCTGCAGGCGAAAACTTCCTAGAGAAAAAGGCGCAAGGTCTCATAACAGAGCAACCAGGGCCTCTCTGCGACAAAACGGCCCCTGCTCCAATCTCTGAAGCATCCACCTCAACTTGAAAGGGAAGCGAGACATCAGGCTGGCACAAAACAGGCGCCGAAGTAAACCGACGTTTCAACTCCTGGAAAGCCTCCACGGCAGCAGGAGCCCAATTAACCACATCGGAGCCCTTCTTGGTCATATCCGTCAAAGGTTTCACAATGCTAGAAAAGTTAGCGATAAAACGACGGTAGAAGTTAGCGAAACCCAAGAACTTCTGAAGACTCTTAACTGACGAGGGCTGAGTCCAATCAAGAATAGCTCGGACCTTGACTGGGTCCATCTCCACAGCAGAAGGGGAAAAAATGAACCCCAAAAAGGGAACCTTCTGTACACCAAAAAGACACTTTGAGCCCTTGACAAACAAAGAATTTTCACGCAAAATTTTAAAGACCATCCTGACCTGCTCCACATGCGAGTCCCAATTATCAGAAAAAAACAGAATATCATCCAAATAAACGATCAGAAATTTATCCAGATAGTTCCGGAAAATGTCATGCATAAAGGACTGAAAAACTGAAGGGGCATTAGAGAGCCCAAAAGGCATCACCAAGTACTCAAAATGACCTTCGGGCGTATTGAATGCGGTTTTCCATTCATCCCCTTGCTTAATGCGCACAAGGTTGTACGCACCACGAAGGTCTATCTTGGTAAACCACTTGGCACCTTTAATCCGGGCAAACAAGTCAGACAACAGCGGCAAAGGATACTGAAATTTGACAGTGATCTTATTTAAAAGCCGATAGTCAATACAAGGCCTCAAAGATCCGTCCTTTTTAGCCACAAAAAAGAATCCCGCACCAAGAGGGGAAGAAGACGGACGGATATGTCCTTTCTCCAGAGACTCCTTGATATATGAACGCATAGCGGTATGTTCAGGTATCGACAGATTAAACAGTCTTCCCTTAGGAAATTTACTGCCTGGAATCAAATCTATTGCACAGTCACATTCCCTATGAGGAGGCAATGCACTGGACCTGGACTCGCTAAAGACATCCTGATAATCAGACAAGTACTCCGGAACTTCCGAAGGCGTAGAAGAAGCAATAGACACAGGCAGGGAATCCTCATGAATACCACGACAGCCCCAACTAGACACTGACATAGCCTTCCAGTCAAGGACTGGATTATGGGTCTGTAACCATGGCAGCCCCAAAACAACCAAATCATGCATTTTATGTAGAACGAGAAAACGTATCACCTCGCGGTGTTCAGGAGTCATGCACATGGTAACCTGTGTCCAATACTGCGGCTTATTTTCTGCCAATGGCGTAGCATCAATACCCCTAAGAGGGATAGGATTTTCTAATGGTTCAAGAATAAAACCACAGCGCTTAGCAAATGAGAGATCCATAAGACTCAGGGCAGCACCTGAATCTACAAACGCCATGACAGGATAAGATGACAGTGAGCAAATCAAAGTTACAGACAGAATAAACTTAGGATGCAAATTACCAACGGTGACAGGACTAACAACCTTAGATATACGTTTAGAGCATGCTGAGATAACATGTGTAGAATCACCACAGTAGTAGCACAAGCCATTCCGGCGTCTATGAATTTTCCTCTCATTTCTAGTCAGGATTCTATCACATTGCATCAAATCAGGTGTCCGTTCAGACAACACCATGAGGGAGTTTGCGGTTTTTCTATCACATTGCATCACATCAGGTGTCTGTTCAGACAACAACATGAGGGAATTTGCGGTTTTGCGCTCCCGCAACCGCCGGTCAATTTGAATAGCCAGGGACATGGTATCATTCAGACCTGTGGGAATGGGAAAACCCACCATAACATTCTTAATGGCCTCAGAAAGGCCATTTCTAAAATTAGCGGCCAGTGCACACTCGTTCCAATGTGTCAGCACGGACCATTTCCGAAATTTTTGGCAATACACCTCAGCCTCGTCCTGGCCCTGAGACATAGCCAGCAAGGCTTTCTCTGCCTGAATCTCAAGATTGGGTTCCTCATAAAGTAAACCGAGCGCCAGAAAAAACGCATCAATATCAGCCAATGCCGGATCTCCTGGCGCCAACGAAAAAGCCCAATCCTGAGGGTCACCCCGTAAGAATGAAATAACAATTTTTACTTGTTGAGCAGAGTCTCCAGACGAACAAGGTTTCAGGGACAAAAATAATTTACAATTATTCCTGAAATTCCTAAACTTAAATCGGTCTCCTGAAAACAGTTCAGGAATCGGAATCTTGGGTTCAGACCTAGGATTTCTGGTAACATAATCTTGTATACCCTGCACACGAGCGGCAAGCTGGTCCACACTTGTAATCAAGGTCTGGACATTCATGTCTGCAGCAAGCTTAAGCCACTCTGAGGTAAAGGGGAAAAGAAAAAAAAAAAATGAGAGAGGGAAAAAAAACCTCAAAATTTTCTTTCTTATAATCCCACTTCTGCAATGCATTAAACATTTAATACTGGCCTGGCATACTGTTATGACCCCAGTGGACAGGGTCTCAGAGGAACGTGTAAGTCTGCAAGATACAAAAATCCAGCTCATTGGGCTGTGGTAACTGGGTTGACCAAATAGCTACTCCTAACGCCAACACTAGAAGTAGCCGGGGATCATGCCTACGGAGATCGCTAGATGACTCGCGCCAGCCGGAGAATCTAACTACCCCTAGGAGAAGAAAACAAAGACCTCTCTTGCCTCCAGAGAAAGGGACCCCAAAGCAAGATACAAGCCCCCCACAAATAATAACGGTGAGGTAAGAGGAAATGACAAACACAGAAATGAACCAGGTTCAGCAAAGAGAGGCCAGCTTACTAATAGCAGAATATAGCAAGATAACTTATCTGGTCAACAAAAACCCTATAAAAATCCACGCTGGAGATTCAAGAACCCCCAAACCGTCTAACGGTCCGGGGGGAGAACACCAGCCCCCTAGAGCTTCCAGCAAAGGTCAGGATACAGATAGGAACAAGCTGGACAAAAATACCAAACAAAACAAAAGCAAAAAGCAAGGAAGCAGACTTAGCTTGAAAAACAGGAACCAGGATCAGAGGACAAAAGCACAACAGATTAGCTCTGATTTCAACGATGCCAGGCATTGAACTGAAGGTCCAGGGAGCTTATATAGCAACGCCCCTGAACTAACGGCCCAGGTGAGGATATAGGAAAAGACAGATGCTCCAGAGTCAAATCATGAATGACCACTAGAGGGAGCAAAAAGCAAAATCACAACACACAGGTCCCCTCAGAGTACGCAAAAGTGTTGCTGCCGGTGGGAGGCGCCCCCGCCATGCAAACACACCGCTGTACTTTGAGGGGCCCTGTGCCAGTGCCAATGCGAACGAGTGGGCCCCCCTGCTTGCTCAGGATCACAGCACTTGCAACGTTGAAATACTTACCTCTCCCTGCTCCACCGCCGTGACGGAGTCCACATGTCCTGGGCCCACTAAAGCCTTGAACCAGCCCTACCCCCCACAACTTTTGCCAAATGACCCCCAATTTCCTATGCCCAACTATTATTATAAAGTTAATTAAGATTGACAAGCTTCAGAAACAAGAATGGATGTTTTTGGCATTAAAATGGGCACTGTAGGTGTTTTCCTGGCCTCCACGCACTGCCGACTATGCTTCCCCATTGACTTGCATTGGGTTTCGTGTTTCAGTCGATCCCCGACTTTTAGCGATAATCGGCCGACTGCACTCGACTCGACTCTGGACAATGTCGGATTTCACAAAACCCGACTCGATCTTTAAAAAATGAAAGTCGCTCAACCCTAGTGCTCCATATCCTGCTCACTATTTTAGGCGTTTAGTTGCTTCCTCGAATGTGTCGTCATGGACGTTTGTAAGGCGGCACATATTATCCATTACCTCGACGACTTCTTATGCCTGGGCCCAAAAGATTTGCCACAGTGTGAAAACACGTGGTAGTCCATCTGTGAGAAGGAGAGAGCTGGAGGGAGAGTGGACACCTCAGAGCCGAGGGGTTAGATTGAGAAAGAAAGAAGGTGGTGTAGCTTGCTTCATGGGTGGGGTACTCTGCTGAGTAACAGAAATTGCTACTAGGCCCAAAAGGATTTCCTAGGCCAGATGCCGTTACAAAATAGTAGTTAGGTAAACAGGCAGTATAGCTTGCTTCATGGGTGGGGTACACTGCTGAGTAGCACTAAATTCTACTAGGCCCAAAAAGATTTCCTGGGCTAGATGCCGTTAAAAAATATTACTTAGGTAAACAGGCGGTGTAGCTTGCTTCATGGGTGGGGTACGCTGCTGAGTAGCACCAAATTCTATTAGGCCCAAAAGGATTTCCCAGGCCAGATGCCATTAAAAATTGTACTTAGGTAAGCAGGTGGTGTAGCTTGCTTCATGGGTGGGGTACGCTGCTGAGTAGCACTAAATTCTACTAGGCCCAAAAGGATTTCCTGGGCTAGATGCTGTTACAAAATAGTAGTTAGGTAAACAGGCGGTGCAGCTTGCTTCATGGGTGGGGTACGCTGCTGAGTAGCACTAAAATCTACTAGGCACAAAAGGATTTCCTGGGCCAGATGCCATTAAAAATAGTACTTAGGTAAACAGGCGTTGGGTGGCTGGGCTACTCTGCTGACTAGCAGACACTGAAGCTTTGGAGCAGACCTCTGAATCCCAGGCCATAGTATAAGTAAACAACTCTGCAGACGACCCCACCCACCTGGAATTGACAATGGCAATGTCATGTAAAACTCAGCAAGGGGACTAAATAAAAGAGTCTCAATTTTTTCAAAAAATTCGGCCATAGACGCCACTTAAGTGGCATCAATTTCGCCAGAGTTTTTTAAAACGGTTGGTGAGGTGATTTTCAAAAATCATCAAGCTTTTAGTCTCCCCAAGATGACACAGGGGTAGAAAAGTCCTTGCGGATCCAGGATTTGTTCATCTTGATGAACGTTAGTCTGTCTACATTGTCACTGGACAGCCGCGTGCACTTATCTGTCAGCACACCACCAGCAGCGCTGAACACACGTTCAGAGAGAATGCTGGCTGCGGGGCACGACAAGATCTCCAAGGCGTGAGTGGCGAGCTCAGATACGATGTTACTGTTACGGTTAGAGTGATGACTTGATAATCCCACAGTTGGCAAGTTAGAACTCAGAGATTGACTACGTGCACCACTGGTGTTTTGTGAAAAAGCAGATGCTAGATTTGTAACAGTCTCTGCTGATACTCCTGCATGCGTGAATCCCTTTCTATGGCAGGAATTATTTCACTAAATTTGCTTTTCTACTGGGGATCTAAGAGTGTGGCAACCCAGTAGTCGGCATTACTTCGAATTCTGACAATCCGAGGGTCATGTTGCAGGTAGTGCAGCAAGAAGGCACTCATGTGTCTTGCGCATCCAGGAGGACCAAGTCCTTGTTGTCTTGGTGGTAGCGAGGTGAGAATCATGCTTCATTCCTCTGCCCTCTCCCCCCAACCTCGCACAACAGAAATTTGATCAAGGTCTCCCTCATCTGATGATTCTTCCATGCCCAGTGCCAGTTCATCCTCCACTTATTGTTCGCCTCCTGCACCTTCCTCAACAGTTTGGCTGCTACCATGCGCCCTCGGTAATCCCTCTCCCCCAGCCTCCAATGCCAACCGCCTTGGTGCTGCCAACCTTCTTGACCTTGGAGATATTATCCCTTCCGCATACGACTTCTCCTGTTCCTCCTCCCCCTCTTGTTCCACAACCTGACTCCGAACACTGTGTAAGGTGTGCTCCAGCATGTAAATCACCGGAATGGTCATGCTGATAATGGCATCATCAGCACTAAACATCTTCGTTGCTATTTCAAAACTGTGCAGAAGGGTGCATAGGTCTCTGATCTGAGACCACTCCTGCAGCGTGATTTAACCCACCTCTTGAGCCCGTTGGCCCAGGCTACACGTCATAACGTATTGCACCAGGGCTCGTCGGACAGTGCAGACACTGCTCCTAGGCCCAAAACTATTAACTGGATTAGATGCAGTAAAAATTGAGATACTCAGGCGGTATAGTTTGTTTCACAGGCTGGCTACTCTGCTGACATGCAGATACTGCTCCTAGGCCCTAAACTATTAACTGGATTAGATGCAGTAAAAATTGAGATACACAGGCGGTATAGTTAGTTTCACAGGCGGGCTACTCTGCTGCCGTGCAGACACTGCTCCTAGGCCCAAAACTATTAACTGGATTAGATGCAGTGAAAATAGAGATTCACAGGCGGTGTAGTTCGTTTCACAGGCGGGCTACTCTGCTGACGTGCAGACACTGCTCCTAGGCCCAAAACTGTTAATTGGATTAGATGCAGTGAAAATAGAGATACACAGGCGGCGTAGTTAGTTTCACAGGCAGGCTACTCTGCTGACATGCAAACACTGCTACTAAGCCCAAAACCCCAAAATGATTTACTGGGTTAGATGCAGTAAAAATTGAGATTCACAGGCGGTGTAGCTAGCCTCACAGGTGGGCTACTCTGCTGATGTGCAAATACTGCTACTAAGCCCAAAACCCCAAAACGATTTACTGGGTTAGATGCAGTAAAAATTGAGATACACAGGCGTTGTAGCTAGCTTCACGGGCGGGCTACTCTGCTGACGTGCAAACACTGCTACTAAGCCCAAAACCCAAAACGTTTTACTGGGTTAGATGCAGTAAAAATTGAGATACACAGGCGGTGTAGCTAGCTTCACAGGTGGGCTACTCAGATGACTATCAGACAGTGCTACTAGCCCAAAAGGATTGGCTGAGCTAGATTACACCAAATGCTGTGACTAACACTTGCACAGCACTGGCTCAGACCTGCCGGGCAAACAGTGCTATGAACTACTGTAACCTACCCTGAAAAGGGCTGATATTACAACTAGTCCCGACTCCTCCCGACTCCCTAAATCTATCTCTCTGACAATTCGCTCCAAAAAAACACTTTTAGTCTGTATAGCGCCCACAGCAGCAGCGGTGCCATCTAACACTAAGCTGCAGCAGTGAGGAAATGGTGGTGACGGGGCAAATGGCTGGTTCTTATAGGGCAAGGACATGTGACATACACAGCCAATGACACTTGCCCTTGCTTATGTGCATCACATACAAGTGTGTGCACTGCTGATAGGCTGAGAGACTGCACCGCCCCTCTGTAAATGCGGGAAAGAAAAAAAAAATGGAGATCGGCGTTATTTCAGCACCGATCTATCCCCGCCCACTATACACTAAAACAGTCCATTAACAATGATAAACGATATCATTGTCTATGATAGTTTTAATGTGCAAATCAAGCTAGGCTTTTGGTGAACGAACAGTTATCGAACAGAAACTCGAACAGACGAATTTTAAGCACATTGTTAGTTTGTCGAATGACTCGAACGCCGCCCAAAACAGCTCGAATTTGAAATTGGCGAACAGTTCAACTCGAACACCGCTCATCTCTATATATAAGCTAGCTCTGCACAGATGATCTTGCATGTTTATTCTATTGGGGTAAAGGAGGTAAACCACTGTCTGACCATTCTGACGGTGATCCAAAAACAAGAAAAGACCATCATTAAGGCTGCCGTCACACATGCGAGTTTTACGGACGTAAGAGCGCAGAAACTACGTGCGTAAAACTCGCATAACATACGGCACAATGCTTCTCAATGGGGCTGCTCCTATCAGCCGTATATTACGGATCCGTAATATACGGCTTTCTAAGGCCGTACAAAATCGCAGCATGCTGCGTTTGTCAGCGTATTGCGCAAAAAAATCACCAATGAAAGTCTATGGGGGCGAGAAAAATACAGATTCCACACGGACCAGCAGTGTGACTTGCGAGAAATACGCAGCGGTGTTAGTGAAAAGTCGGTAATTCAATTGCCGGCTTTTCATTTCTCCTGCCTAAACCCGACAGGATATGAGACATGGTTTACATACAGTAAACCATCTCATATCCCCTTTTTTTTTGCATATTCCACACTACTAATGTTAGTAGTGTGTATGTGCAAAATTTCAGCGCTGTAGCTGCTAAAATGAAGGGTTAAATTGCGGAAAAAATTGGCGTGGGCTCCCGCGCAATTTTCTCTGCCAGAGTGGTAAAGTCAGTGACTGACGGCAGATATTAATAGCCAGGAGAGGGTCCATGGTTATTGGCCCCCCCGTGGCTAAAAACATCTGCCCCCAGCCACCCCAGAAAAGGCACATCTGGAAGATGCGCCTATTCTGGCACTTGGCCACTCTCTTCCCTGGATTACCTCATGGGACGTGACGGGTCAGCAGAAGGTATGTATATTGTGGGTTTATTGTTTAGCCAAGCGAGGGTCTGCAAATGGATTGAGAGAGCAATAAAATATTAAAACAACCGCTGTGTTTATTTCATTAAAATACTTTTAAATCATGTGTGTGTGTGTTTTTTAACCCTTTCAAACAATTGGATTAATAATGGATAGGTGTCATAATTGACGCCTCTCATTATTAATCTGGCTTAATGTCACCTTACAATAGCAAGGTGGCATTAACCCTTCATTACCCCATATCCCACCGCTACACGGGAGTGGGAAGAGAGTGGCCAAGTGCCAGAAAAGGTGCATCTTCCAGATGTGCCTTTTCTGGGGTGGCTGGGGGCAGATGTTTTTAGCCACGGGGGGGCCAATAACCATGGACCCTCTCCTGGCTATTAATATCTGCCGTCAGTCACTGGCTTTACCACTCTGGCGGAGAAAATTGCGCGGGAGCCCACGCCAATTTTTTCCGCCATTTAACCCTTTATTTTAGCAGCTACAGCGCCCAAATTTTGCATACACACACTGCTAACATTAGTAGTGTGGAATATGCAAAAAAAAAAGGGATATGAGATGGTTTACTGTATGTAAACCATGTCTCATATCCTGTCGGGTTTGTGAAGGAGAAATGAGAAGCCGGCAATTGAATTACCGGCTTTTCACAGATATCGCGCTGTAGTAAATATAAATACAGACTATATATATATATGTGTCTCAATGACATATATATATATATATATATATATATATATATATATATATATATATATATATATATACTGTATATATGTTTTACCGAACATTTGAGCACATAAATCCATTAGATGTCGGTTTTGCAAGCCTGCGAGAAAATATCGCAGTACGGATGCCATACGGATTACATACGGAGGATGCCATGCGCAAAATATGCTGACACACCCTGCCTACGGATCACTATTTTGGGAACATTTCTCCGTATTACGGCCGTAAAATACGGACCGTATTGTCTTACGCCGAGTGTGACGCCGGCCTAATACATAAACAAAAATGTTATCTTTATTGCATACCAAGAAACTAGATCTAAAAACATTAAAAAGCATACAGATGGGGATTTGATATGCTACTCGAAAAAATCAAGTAAAAAAGTATAGCAATGGGAAAAGGTTTATGTATGATAACAATTGGGGTAATGTGTTCCACAGCATATTAAAGTGTATTTTTCTTAAAAAAATTACCATACAAAAATATATAATATAATTTATAGCACTGAGTTACACATTAGTCATCAGCACTTCAGCAAATTAATACTATAGTAAAACAAATGTATGTACAGATGATCTGAAAGACATCACAAGCTAATATTAATACCCAAAATAGCATGCTCACACTATACAGTGGATCTAAAAAAACAATGATACCATGCATCTAATATTCAACCATAATATCAATTATCACAGCAATAGAATCTGTCTGGTTAAGCACTGTATTCTGTCTGGTTACACAAGGGACTATTATATCTCATACATGGACAATATTGCATAGAGTAAAGTGCCTAGTGCATAAGATTTATAATATATCCCATATAGAATTCCCAATAAGCAGCTGTGTTAACCAATGCAAATCATATTGTCATTCATGTGTCACCATATACTCGTTAAGATGTATTTTGAATCCTACTTCATCAGAACGGGTTTGCTTAATGAATGAGGTTAAAGACTTTATATACTACTCTCGTCCAATCAAGCCCAAGTACCTTGATAAGCACCCATGAACGGTGCTCACAACAGAATACTGAGGACCCAGAAGTCCAGGGTTGTGTGTCCAATGATGCAATTACATGCCCCCCAAGATGCGTCATAAAGAAACACATCATTGCATCACCACAGGGACGAGTTGCCCAGGAAACCCAGCTGTCAGTCTTCCAGTGTGAGCTCACTGTGCTCAGGAGTCACCTTAGAACCTCCCTACAGGGAGGCGCTAGAAGTACAAACATATATACATCAGATTCAATTGAACTGAAAAACTAATAGAATATCCACATATAGGTATAATTCAAAAGACAAGGATGGGTTAAATCCAAGTAAACAAACTAGAGAGTACGAACAACACATTAATTTACCCCAGTAAACAAAATAAAGGAAAGTGAATAAAAAATATGCCTAAAGATGAAAGACTAATTTGTGAAATAAAAATAGTGTGACAAAGTCAATGGCAAAGTACTGGAGGAAAGATATGTGTCACTGAGGTTATTAGCTTCCGTGATATAAACTTAGGAAAATGCTCCAGAATACTAAGCACTGAGAGGGGTTAATTAGCCATGTTAAGGGCTAGGTTTAGTGAATAGTAAAGAGTGGGTGAGAGGCTCTTCACCATATCTCCACCAAGGGTGGAGTCCAGAGGATAAATACGCAGCCTTCTGGCTTATTCAGCATTGGGTGTGTATGGAGGTGAGAGCTCCAGAGCTGTGTTTCGTGATAAGCAAAGCTGAACTTTTTTTATGTTTGTTTCCTGAGCAGGTGTTTCCCCTTAGGGTGTGTGCACACGTTCAGGATTTCTTGCAGAAATTTCCTGAAGAAAACCGGAAATTTTCTGCAAGAAATCCGCATTTTTTTTTTTGCGTTTTTTTTCCGTTTTTTTTGCGTTTTTTTAACATTCTGCAAGCGTAATTAGCTTGCAGAATGCTAAAGTTTTCCAAGCGATCTGTAGCATCGCTTGGAAAACTGACTGACAAGTTGGTCACACTTGTCAAACATAGCGTTTGACAAGTGTGACCAACTTGTTACTATAGATGCTGCTTTTGCAGCATCTATAGTAAAAGATAGAACGTTTAAAAATAATAAAAAAAATAAAAAAAATGCTTATACTCACCCGCAGACATCAGATCTCCTCACCGGCGTCCATTCCTATAGCTGATGTGTGCGCGCAGGGCCTTCCATGACGTCACGGTCACGTGAGCGGTCTCGACCAATCACAGGACAGTGACGTCATTCGGCAAGGTCCTTCTCCGCACACCAGCTACAGGAACCAGCCAGTGTGCAGCACAGAGGCGGGAACACTGCGCTGGACATCGAGGGTGAGTATAGGACTATTTTTTATTTTATTTCTTATTTTTTGACCACTTATATGGTGCCCAGTGCGTGGAGGAGAGTTTCCTCTCCTCCACCCTGGGTACCAACCGCACATAATCTGCTTACTTCCCGCATGGTGTGCACAGCCCCGTGCGGGAAGTAAGCAGATCAATGGACCCCTAGGTGTGCGGAATCCCCGCAATTCCGCATTTTTAATGAACATGTTGCTTTTTTTTCCGCTATGCGATTTTTTCGCGGAAAAAATCGCAACATTTGCACAAAAAATGCGGAATACCTTGTAAATAATAGGAGGCATATGTTAGCGTTTTTTTCGCGTTTTTATCACGTTTTTATAGCGAAAAAACGCGAAAAAAACGCTAAAAATCCTGAACGTGTGCACATGGCCTTAGCAGCTCGGACTGTGCCATGTGTTATGTTTTATTTTCCTGTTAGGCCAGAAAGGCAGTGTTTATTTTGTTAACTATGCACTGGTTTATGAAGTACCTTCAATAAACCAGTGGACTTAAAGATACAGCATTTCTGTGTATCCTCTATGTGCAACTGAGTACGCTGATTTAGCACAATAGTTAAATAGTTATACATATTGAAAGATAGCCGCTGGATGAGTCCTTGAAGGGAGATATGTGTCATCGTGGCTATTAGCTGCGGTGATGTGAGCTCAGAAGTATGCTCCAGCACATATAGTGCTGAGAGAGTTATTTGGGCCGTTCCAGGGCCAGGTTTTACGAGCGGTCATAAGAGATGGGTGGGAATGACCACTCACATATCACAACCCCAGGGGGCTGGTTTGGCTAATAAAATGGAGGCCAAATGTTTCATTCAGTGTCTGTGGCTGGAGGTGTGGAGACTTTTAGTGTGTGTTTGCCAAAGACACTGACCTGAACGGGCGGACCCGCAGTACTATATGAACTGTTTATTTTTCTGTTTGCTCTTCTCTATGTGCCGGGAAAGGCTGTTCATTTGTTTTGGCTATCCAGAGCAGTTAATGCAGTTTTAAGAAACTTGCCTGGACATTTCAACTATACTGCTTCCTGTGTCTACTTCAACCGCAGCCGAGTGAGTACAGACCCCTACAATTGGTGATAGAAGCATGGGCACAAATCCCAAGAGGCAGTGTGACTGCCGATACCGCATGTCCTATGTGAAAGCGGATTCAGGAGGGAAATCAGAGAGCATGGAGGAGCTTGTAAAGCATTTGGTCCAGGTACAACAACAGCAATAGCTCACCAGTCAGCAGCAGCAATTGGAGCAGCAAGAAACAAATAAGCTGTTGGCACAGCAGCTACAACATCAGCAGCAGCGGCAGCAGCAGGAGGTGATAACGCAACAGAACTTTTCACAGAGGCTGTTCATGGGAGGCCGGCGGTCTCCTCCCCTACTCCAGTTGACGACTGGTATGCCAGAAAGACAGTAAGAAGAGTGTTGCAAATGATGACCCCGGGGATGGCATTGAGGCCTTCCTGATGGTTTTCCGAGAGGGTGGTGAAAAGGGAGAATTTTCCTTTGGAGCAATGGGTGGAGGTCCTGGCACCATATTTAACAGGTGAACCGCAGAAGTCCTATAATGATCTGGCTTTCCAAGATGCTAAAGAGTATGCCAAATTGAAAACTGAGATATTGGCACGCAGGAGTGACTCTGACTGTCAGGGCGCAACGAGTGCACCAGTAGGCCTATCACAGTGATAACCCTCCCTGGTCCCAAATGTTTGATTTTCTACACCTGGTCCCAAAATGGTTGCAACCTGAATCCTCCTCCCCAGCACAGATGATGGAGAGGGTCTTTATGGACAGGTTAATACACAATCCTACCGAGGCCAGTGCAATCCTGGGTTTCCCAGGGAGATCCCCGTAATGCTGATGACCTAGTGAATCTGGTGGAGAGGTACCAGGCAGTTGAGAGTTCTGTGGGGAAGCAAGGGGTTGTATCATCCCCATACTGGGGTTCCGAAAGTGGGGTTGACACCCAAAAAAGGGAAGCTAGAGCCACACCTGGGAGCAGCCAAAACACCGGAGTTAGTGTCCAAGGTCCCTTCCCCTAGTGTAATTTGTTGGATGTGTCATACCCCTGGCCACATAGCTGCTCATTGGCCCATGACCACCGAGCCAATGGACTGAAGCACAGGATGGTGCTGCTCGTATTTTGCATACCCTGCCTGCAGTGCTGTCCCTCAAACAGAAGAGGTGCCACAAGCATGTCCCGTAACAGTAAATGGGATGCATGTGGCTGGTCTGCTGTACTCAGGGAGTTTGGTAACCCAAGTGAGGGCTGCTATTCCCCATCGGCTGATTCCTGGAAAAAGGGTGGGCACCCGCTGTATCCATGGTGATGCTATGGCCTATCCTGTGGCCCAAGTGTTCATCAACACAAACTATGGCACAGAGTCCCATGAGGTCGGCGCAGTCAAGGACCTATTGCACCCTATTATAATAGGTCGGGAGGGTGGGACTTTGTATTATTCTGGGACTTGTGGGGTAAAAGGAAAGACATCTGGTAGTCCTGACAACAGCCAGGTTGCGCCAACAAAACTTCGTTGCAGGCTATGGATGAGAGGTTTCCATTTTGTGATTTTGTGTACTTGTTGGCGATGAGGATCAGGCAGCATTCACTGAGTCCAATGTCCCAGAGCTGGAGGTGTCCGGGGGAAACTTTGGAACCGCCCAACTCATGGACCTAACTCTTAAAAGGGTATTTGAAAATGTTACTGTATTAAATAGTGTGCCTCAGGAGCCGACAATCGGTTCCCTCATTTTGCTGTATTTGGAGATCTGCTTTATAGAATAGCCAAGCCGAGGGTTGAGGTGATAGAGCAGTTATTGGTGCCAGGGCCCTAGAGACGCAGATTGTTAGACATGGCTCGTTCCCATGCCTGGGGGCAGATAAGACCCAGGAGCACATTCTGCAGAGATTCTACTAGCCTGTGTGTTACAGAGAATTCCTGAACTACTGTCGTTCCTGCCCCACATGCCAGCTGACCTCTCCAGTGGCCCACTTCCACAATCCTGACCATTCTGACATTGGCTAAGCTCCAAGTTGGATAAAGGAACACATGTTTGTTCTGCTATTATGGGATGGTTGGGTTACCTCCATGCACATCGAATTGTCAGCAGGATATGCCAACATTAATTGAATAGCTGGGCAGCTATCTTTATGCATTCTTATAATGAAGCTGGTGTCATGCTGGTTAACCCCTTCTCTACAGAAAGATTTTCTGTTTTTGCACTTTTGTTTTTTCCTCCCATACTTTCATGAGCCATAACTTTTTTATGTTTCTATTGAAATTACTGCATAAGTGCAGCAATATTGGAAAAAAAAATGCAACTCTGCAATTGTTTTTTGGGGTTTGTTTTGACAAAGTTCATTATATGGTAAAAATGAACTTGTAATATTATTTACCAGGTCAGTATGATTATGTTGATACCAAGTGTGCATAGTGTTTTTATATAGTTAAAAAAACAAACAAAAATTTGTGCATTTTTTTCTCAGACTTGTAACATTTCAATTTTCAGTCAGTGCAGCTGTGTGAGTGCTTGTTTTGAACTTTTATATTTTTTATTTTTTTTGTATTTTTAAAAACATTTATTTTGTACTTTTTACTGTATTTTGTAATCCCTTAGGGGATTTGAATCTGATCACTTGTGCTATATACAGCAATACCTTAGTAAAATCACAGTCATATGAATAATAGGCACAGGCTGACTTTCTTAGGAGTACAGTCATGATAGTCACCCCCAACCGTCAAGGCAGCCCATTGAATTGCATTGTGGGAGGGCTGATGGGAGGTTATAACAGCATTCCACTCCCCCCCTCAAGCGGCAATGTAAATGACAAAGCAGGGATTGACAATGGCATTTGACGGGTTAACCCTAGAGATGAGCATATTTGATTGTGTCAGGGCTTATTCGGCAAGCTATAGTGCTTGTATTTTTTTTCCCATTTTTAGTACACAACATGCTAAAACCAATGGTGTCGTTCAAAAGTACAACTCGTCCCTCAAAAATAAGCCCTCACATGGCCATATTGATGGAAAAATAAAAAAGTTATGGCTCTGGGAAAGAGGGGAGCAAAAAATGAAAACGCAAAAATGAAAAAAGCTGTGGTCATGAAGGGGTTAATAGCTGTGGGCAGCTGAATAATACAGCCATCATCTGCCATCAAAAATGCAGACTCTGCTCCTGATCCTGCATCAAAGACAGGGAACCGACTTATGACATGCTAGTATATATTGGTAAGGGGTTAAAGAGAAGCTTTCATCAGAAAATGAGCTATTGTTTAACCCCTTCACCCCCGGAGCTTTTTCCGTTTTTTCGTTTTCGTTTTTCGCTCCCCTCTTTCCCAGAGCCATAACTTTTTTATTTTTCCGTCCATATGGCCATATGAGGGCTTATTTTTTGCAAGACGAGATGTACTTTTGAACGATACCATTGGTTTTACCATGCCGTGTAACAGAAAACGGGAAAACATTTCCAAGTGTGATGAAATTGCAAAAAAAGTGCAATCTCACACTTGTTTTTTGTTTGGCTCTTTTGATAGGTTCACCAAATGCTAAAACTGACCTGCCATTATGATTCTCCAGGTCATTTCGAGTTCTTAGACACCTAACATGTCTAGGTTATTTTTCATCTAAGTGGTGAAAAAAAATTCCAAAATTTGCTAAAAAAAAAAAAAATTGCATGATTTTCCGATACCCGTAGCGTCTCCAATTTTCATGATCTGGGGTCAGGTGAGGGCTTATTTTTTGCGTGCCAAGCAGGCGTTTTTAATGATACCATTTTGGTGTAGATACGTTCTTTTGATCGCCCGTTATTGCATTTTAATGCAATGTCGCGGTGACCAAAAAAACGTAATTTTGGTGTTTTGATTTTTTTTCTCGCTACGCCATTTAGCGGTCAGGTTAATCCTTTGTTTTTATTGATAGATCTGGCGATTCTGAACGCGGTGATACCCAATATGTGTAGGTTTGATTTTTTTTTAATAGTTTTATTTTGATTGGGGCGAAAGGGGGGTGATTTGAACTTTTATATCGTATTGAAAAAAATAGAAAAGGAGGGCACTCACCGTCTGAAGCTTTTTTTTCAGTCCTTTATTGTGGCATAAAAATTATTAGTAGCAAGGTCTTACAGGAGAATGAAGGTGTCACGAGACGACGGACCGTTTCGCGCTTGTGCGCTTCTACAGGTCTCGTGACACCTTTGTTCTCCTGTAAGACCTTGCTACTAATAATTTTTATGCCACAATAAAGGACTGAAAAAAAAGCTTCAGACGGTGAGTGCCCTCCTTTTCTATTTTTTTTCAATACGTTGTGGACTGTTTATCACTCGTGGAGCACCCCGTCCTCCAGCCCTGGCAACATAGACGTTTATTCAGCATTGAAACCCGGTGTCTCTGATTTAACCAGCTGTGAGTGCGGATTTTTTTCTTTGTGTTTCATTGGATTGAACTTTTATATATTTTTTATTTTTTTATATTTTTAACCACTTTTTTTTTTAATTTTGGCATGCTTCAATAGCCTCCATAGGAGGCTAGAAGCATGCAAAACTCGATCGGCTCTGCTACATAGAGGTGACATACAGATCACCTCTATGTAGCAGAAAGGCAGGTGTACTTTGAGCGCCGACCACTGGGTGGCGCTCAAAGCAATCGGCCATCAACAACCATAGAGGTCTCAAGGAGACCTCTGGTTGTTATAGCGATGCACTGCTGACCCCCGATCATGTGACGGGGGTCAGCAGTGCGAGCAGTCCCGGCCGCGCTGCCGGGAGCGCTAGTTAAATGCCGCTGTCAGCGCTTGACGGCGGCATTTAACTAGTTAATGGGCGTGAGCGGATCGCGATTCCGCTCGCGCTCTTTGCGCGCACATGTCAGCTGTACAGAACAGCTGACATGTCGTGGCTTTAAGGTGGGCTCGCCGCCGGAGCCCACCTTAAAGCAGGGGATCTGCCAGCTGACGTACTATTCCGTCAGCTGGCAGAAAGGGGTTAAATCAGGTTTTTGCATTACTTGTGTTTAAGCAATATTTTGAATTAAAAAAAAATAGTAGCCACACATTTCATACTGGGCACTTGGGCTTTTTTAGACTCATGCTTCCGGTTCTTTCAGAAAGCGTTTACAGCAAGGTGCCAAAACACGGAAGGCAGTATTACAATGATAATTGATACATCTATACACCGTTGATAATATAGGATCCACTATTCACACAAGGCAATGTCACAGCAGACTTTGCTCATCCTCCCATCACAGAGACCATTGCACCCACTCATTCGATGCTTCAATGCAAAAGATAGGGTCAGGATCTGACCATTATGGATATGTACATTAAGTTAGATTATAATAAAAGCTCCACTGGCCAGTGTGAAAATTGCAAGATTTATATTTTTCATTTTAAAAAAAGATTGTGATATGTACAAAAATCCTTGACAAAACTAAAACATAAATGAATTAATGTAATGATAAAACTTGATTTAAATAATAGGTCATTTTCTGATAATAGCTTCCATTTTATGAAAGTTTTCAGCACACTACTGAAGGAATAGGGGTTGCTGCCATTATTGAATGGTGTATCTAATACACCCAGTAGTGAGATGGCTATGGCATACTTCCCTCATTAGATTTGATCTCCTACTGCACATTATCTTAGCACATTTTTATACTCTACGGAAGTAGTACACCCCATTTGCAAACTATTTATTCATTTTAATATTATTAATAATATCATAATATTCTGTGCAAGTCTTAATATGGGAAAATCTTCAGTTTATATTGCTTGAACTATTTTTTTCTCTGAGGAAATGGCTCGGTGCAGCACGGTGGTGCAGTGGTTAGCACAGCAGCCTTGCAGCGCTGGAGTCCTGGGTTCTAAAACCACCTTGGGCAACATCTGCAAAGAGTTTGTATGTTCTCTCCGTGTTTGCGTGGGTTTCCTCCGGGCACTCCGGTTTCCTCCCACATTCCAAAGACATACTGATAGGGAATTTAGATTGTGAGCCCAATCGGGGACAACGATGATAATGTGTGCAAACTGTAAAGCGCTGCGGAATATGTTAGCACTATATAAAAATAAAGATTATTATTATTAATAAAGATTATTAACTGTATATGTAAAAATATTAGAACATTTGTTACTTTTAAAATGGTTTGAACAAAGTTTCTCTTACAAACATACCCATGGTTCACTCAGCACAGAGCATTGCATATCATTTATATTGTCCTAAAACTAATTGCATCTCAGAAAAAGCTATTATTACCATCGTCTGCTGTAAGATGATATGGATGGATCTAATGTACTATACAAACTGTTGAATGTATCTTTCGACTATCTGTGTAACAAGCAACCTTTCATGTGTTTAATGTGACAGTCAGGATGGGACGTGACATCTGCTCTGGGCGCTGCAAGGTGCCGCGAGGAATCAGAATTGGTCAGAGCAGCCAGCTAAATACACCTCATTTGTTGTCCCGGGTGTAGGGTGTATGTGCCTGCCTACTGTTTTGGTAACAGTAACAGGATTATCTGGATTTGATGTCCGTTACATAGGAAAAACATATGTTGCATGCTTCTTCCAACACTCTACAATAGTAGCACAAAATGATCCTCTCTAATTGCAGAGAACTAACAGGGAACATTGTATGCCTCTGAAACACGCATGAATCACAGTTTTGCAGTCTGCTTCATGGTGGTTAATAATTAACATTCCTGTCAATTTTCATTGTGCAGTGAAGTGCAGTTTAAATGGTAGGCTGGCAACACATTTTGGAGACAGGCACACACATATACCTGCACATGACAAGATTGTAAATTAGCCAGTTTGGAGGATGCCAGGAATAAAATGTTCTCATTGCTAAGATTCATAATGTAGACAAATGAGTATTCTTCAGACTGGCTTCTCTTGTTATAATACACTCCATACCAGAGGATAGGGTCAATGAGCTCTGACAAGAGAACTGATCCCAAGATACCTTTCCACATAAAAATGAGGCAAGCCAACAAGCATGCAGTAGTAAGGAAAAGCAAAATGTACAAAAGCTCTAATTAGAATTGCTCTATAGGTTATACTGGATGTTTTAATTTTCTGTCTAAATCAGGCCAGATTTATGAAATCTGATGTTTTGCAATAGAAAGTGTATAATTGTACAAACATTTTTTTACTGTCGATGTCATATCAGTTAAATTAAAGGTTTAGAGCATTTGAACGTTTACATTGTTACCAATCCTTTAAAGCAGGCTAGGGCAAATTGAGGCCCATGAGCACCATACGGCCCTTTGGTGGGTTCTATCAGTGGGCTGAAGCAGTGAAAGCACTGGAAATCATCAAATGTGACATGGCAGAGAAGTGCCTGCAGCATCAAAGTGTGCACCTGTGTAGGTGCGTAGACCTGACCGGTAGATGCATACACATGACCCATAGATGCGTAGTCCTGACCCATAGATGTATAGTCCTGACCAATAGATGGGTAGAGATGACCCATATGTGCATAGACCTGACCCGTAGATGCGTAGACCTGACCCATAGATGCCTGACGCGTCGATGCGTAGTCCTGACCCATAGATGCATAGACATGATCCATAGATGTGTAGACCTGACCCATAGATGTGTAGACCTGACTGTAGATGCGTAGAACTGACCCGTAGATGCCTAGACCTGACCTGTAGATGCGTGGACCTGACCCGTAGATGTGTGGACCTGACACATAGATGCATGGACCTGACCCGTAGATGTGTAGACCTGACCCGTAGATGACTAGACCTGACCTGTAGATGCATAGACATGATCCATAGATGTGTAGATCTGACCCATAGATGTGTAGACCTGACTGTAGATGCATAGACCTGACCCGTAGATGACTAGACCTGACCTGTAGATGCATAGACCTGACCTGCAGATGCGTAAACCTGACCCATAGATGCATAGACCTGACCCATAGATGCGTAGACCTGATCCATATATGCCTAGACCTGATCCATAGATGCATAGACCTGACCCTTAGATGCGTAGACCTGGTCCTTAAACACAGGTCAGATGAGCTTGTGACTTTGGAGAACCAAGGGGAAAGCAGAAGAAATGTGAGCGGTAGAAAATAGTGAGAATGGGAGCTGGAGCAGGAGAAAGAAATCAAGCAGGATTAGAGAGAGATAGAGACAGAATCCAGGACAAAGATAGAGATAGGGACCATTGGAGAGAACAAACTAAGGATTACAGCAGATCTAGTACAATTATGGTTATACATAGTTCTAGCTGAATAAATAAAGCAGTAGGACGTACTTCTTTTTATAAACTTTATAGAAAGCAGTAAATTATATAGCTGTGATTAGCTGTTACTGATATGAGTATGTGCTACAATTAGCTCTAACATATCTTGCATTAGCAGAAAGTCAACATGTTTGATTTTGCTCAAAAATCAATATAATTAATCCCTTAACCCCAGGAGCTTTTTTCATTTTTGCGTTTTGATTTTTTGCCCCCCTTCTTCCCAGAGCCATAACTTTTTTTTTTTATCAATATGGCCATGTGAGGGCTTATTTTTTGCGGGACGGTTGTACTTTTGAACGACACCATTGGTTTTACCATGTCATGCCTAGTGCATGACATGGCAAAACCAATGGTGTCTTTCAAAAGTACAACCGTCCCGCAAAAAATAAGCCCTCACATGGCCATATTGATGACAAAAAAAAAGTAGGGAAAAAATTTCAAGCGCGGTTAAATTGAAAAAAAAGTGCAATCCCACACTGGTTTTTTGTTTGGATTTTTTTTCTAGGTTCACTAAATGCTAAAACTGACCAGCCATTTTGATTCTCCAGGTGATTACGAGTTCATAGACACCAAACATGTCTAGGTTCTTTTTTTATCTAAGTGGTGAAAAAAAATTCCAAACAAATATGTTCCAATATCCGTAGCATCTCCATTTTTCGTGATCTGAGGCTGGGTGAGGGCTTATTTTTTGTGTGCCGAGCTGACATTTTTAATGATACCATTTTGGTGTAGATGCGTTCTTTTGAACCCCCATTATTGCATTTTAATGCAATGTCGCTGGGCCCCAAAAATGTAATTCTGGTGTTTTAACCTTTTTTTTCGCTACGTCGTTTAGCGATCAGGTTAATCCTTTTTTCATTGATAGATTGGGCAATTCTGAATGTGGCGATACCAAATATGTAGGTTTAATTTTTGTATTGTTTTATTTTGAATGGAGCAAAAGGGGGGTGATTTGAGCTTTTATATATTTTTTTATTTTTTCATATTTTTAAAAACATTTTTTTTCTTTTTGGCATTCTTCAATAGTTTTCATGGGAGGCTAGAAGCTGCCACAACTTGATCGGCTCTGCTACATTTATTAAACTTGTGCTGTAGACAAATGCCATATATAATCTGTAGCAAAAACGCTGCAAAATCTCCTTTTAGAAGCAGCTTTTCTACTGCGAAGAGAGCAGGTTTTGGCTTCAGAAAAAAACACAATAAAAAAGCAATGTGTGAACATAGCCTTAGATGAATCTACAAATACATCAAACAATCAATATTTATGTAATAATACTTGTGGTGGCTGTTTTCCAACCTGTTACCAATAGCCGAGATCATCAGGGTGTCCCTCCAAGGATTAGCACCGTTGATGTAGTTTGACAATTGGAAAGGGTAAGATCATGATGCCCACTTTGCCCTTGAAATCCCACCTTTTATGTCTTCTCACACCTCCATTCATTCACGCAACTGTGACAAAGTAATTCATACATAGTAGATACAATATCAATAGGCACCTGATTGGAAGCTGTAATATTCACATATACTGTATGTTGTTCCCAATCTAATTTTTTAGGTGGCTCTTGACTGTGACAATTACTAATATTTACTGTTGTAAACATATTAATCTAACTCATAGCCAGCTAAGGCTCCAGCTCCAACCACGGACTGCACAAGTAAGAGCGCCTGCACCCATTCTTCTTCTTATTATTATTATTATTATTCATAGTAATAGTTGTAAAACATGCATTTTAATGTCACACATCGAAGGTGTATGCTATAAACTAGAACCAAATTCTGGCAAAAAAAATGTCTAATCTTCCATATATTGGTTATCAGCGCATTCAGGAGAAATTGCACAACAAATTGTATGGAGCAATTTCACCTGTTAACCTTATGAAAATGCAAAATTTGGAGCTAAAAAAGATTTATCTGGGAAAAATGTGATTTTTTTTAATTTCACGGTTCTGCGTTATAAACTTCTGTGAAACACCTGTGGGTTCAAGGTGCTCAATGCACATCTAGGTAAATTCCCTATGGGGTCTTGTTTCCAAAATGTTGTCATTTGTGGAGGGTTTCCACTGTTTAGGCACATCAGGGGCTCTCCAAACATGACATGGCATCCGCCAATTATTCAAGCAAATTTTACATTCAAAAAGTGAAATGGCGCTCCTTGCTTTCTGAGCCCTGCCATGTGCCCAAACAGTTGATTTCTTCCACATATTGGATATCTGCGCATTTAGGAGAAATCGCACAACAAATTGCATGGAGCAATAACTCCTGTTACCCTTGCAAAAGAAAAAAAAAATAGGTCTTTAGGAAATTTTTTGTGAAAGAAAAGTAAATATTTATGTTTTCCTTCCAAAATCCAAAACTTCATGTGAAGCACCTGAAGGGTTAATAAACTTCTTGAATGTGGTTTTGAGCACCTTGAGGGGTGCAGTTTTTAGAATGGTGTCATTTTGGGGTATTCTCTGTCATATAGGCCCCTTCAAAGTCACTTCAAATTTGAGGTGGTCCCTAAAAAAAGTTTTAGCAAATTGTGTTGTAAAAATTAGAAATTGATGGTCCATTTTTAACCCTTATAACTTACTAACAAAAAAAAATGTATCAAAAATTGTGCTGATGTAAAATACACATGTGGGAATTGTTATTTATTAACTATTTTGTGTGATATGACTCTGCTTTAAGGGAAGTTTGAAAATTGTGAAATTTCCAAAATTTTCACCAAACTTCCGTTAATAAGTGCAAGTCATATCAAAGACATTTTACCACTATCATGAAGTACAATATCTCACGAGATAACATTCTCAGAATCAGTTGGATCCATTGATGTGTTCCAGAGTTATTACCACATAAAGTGACAGTGGTCAGAATTGTAAAAATTGGCTTGGTCAGGAAGAGCATACACAATAAAATATAGGTCTTAGTAATGTCAAATTGCATAAAGGTAAATTTAGCAGCGTTTCTAAGGATAGCAAATTGAATATATAGAATGGATATCAACTTTTTAGCTAGATTCTTATAAATCTTGTTCTACGTTTTATTATACATGATCATTGTGAAAAGAAATTGTTCAGCCATGAGCTACCATCTTGTATAAACTGGAAATGGTTTTATTCCCAACTGTTGATTCTAATACACTTCAAATAGAGGAGATTAGGAACCACTGCCACCTCTTGTTTTCTCATTGGTTCTCTACATATTATTAGGTTTTCTAAAGCATCTAGTACACAAACCGCCCAGCAAATTAATGTTGACTACAGCTGAGAACTGAAAAGGTTTAAGCTCTAGAGATGTGTCAGCATCACTTAGCTTCCTTTTGGTTTTAACTTTCACTAAATCAACACTTTAGTTTTTTCACTGAGTTAATCAAAATAATTTTAGTCTTTATTGAACTGAAACATATCAAGGTCGAATATAAAATACCCACAAATACAGCAAATAATACATACAGCAGAGAAGAACAAGGACAAGCCACGCAATTTATTCTTATGCTTTCTTATATAACGCTATCTTATTCTGCAGCGCTTTACATACATTGTCATCACTGTCCCCATTAGGGCTCACAATCTACATTCCCTATCAGTATGTCTTTGAAGTGTGAAAGGAAACCAGAGAACCCGGAGGAAACCCACGCAAACACAGGGAGAACATAAAAACTCCTTGCTGATATAAAGAAAATTCTCCAGTCAAACATTTTGTAAAATATGAATGTATATGCACGTGAGGCCGAACAATAAATATGATAGCAACTCTGCAAAATATATATACAAGGAGAAACCTGAGTCCATGCCACTTATAAAAACATATAATTTTATAGAAAAAAAAAAACCAATCACAATTATAAACACACAAGTAATGTGCAAGAAAAATAGATGGGGATAAAACAGTGACAAATAGCCCAGAGATTTTGGGGCCGGAAACACTACATATAAGGTAATGAACAAAGGTTATTATAAAAAAAATCAATGATATAAACAGTAAATATCCTAAAGGAAGTCAAATAAAGGTGTTCAATTAAGATGCCCATAGTGTTTGTGTGTTTTTATATCAAACGTGCAAACCCAATGTTTGGTGACATTCACGGCTTCTGGTCTACAGGCAGTCATTGCTGAATTTTACTTATCATTAGAGATGGGTGGACTCTTGGATGTTCCAGGTTCGGGTCCGGGTACTGTTCTGGTTCTGGTACCCGAACCCGAACTCAGAACCCATTCACTTGAATGACAACACAGCAAAAACTGCTTCTGATCATCACCGCAAACTTTTTCTCACTGTGCTAGCTGTGATCTCGCTGAGGTCGCTGCAGTTCATTGGCCTGGCTGGGAATGCAGCCTTTGTGACCTGCGGTAACCTCGATGATGTCCCCGCTAGTCACTGATGCTGTGCTCACACCAACTCATTTCCCAGTGGTTCTCAGCCTGGATGGTTGCATCTTGGCACCATCCAGGTTGAAAACTGTTTGTATCCCAGAAATGGATTGCGGCGTGGGACAGAATGATGGACAAGTGAGGGATATTGTTGTTTTGTATTATTACAGGAGACAAGGTATTCAATGGAATGGGCGTTTGGTGAGTATAACTGTGTTTGTTATTTTAAAATAAAAAAAGTATAAGTGTGTTTTGTTTTATTTCAAACTAGCTGTACTACCCGGCTTCGCCCGGGTTAATGACTGCTGTTAGCAAAATAGAATGTGTTAACAAAAATTTATTCTGCACACAAAAACAACAAAACAAATAGATAGAAATGTAATTATTAAAAGGCAAAAACTAAGCTAATAGAAGAATTTCACAACATATATTAGCTTTGTTATACTGAGAATGTCTTTGTTGCCTATATTAACCAATCAGAGCTCAGGTTAATTAACTGTAGCAAAATAGAAGCTGAGCTGTGATTGGTTGCTATTGGCAGCCTGATAAATCCCCAGCCAACAGGAAGCCCTCCCCCCTGGCAGTATATATTAGCTCACACATACACATAATAGACTGGTCATGTGACTGACAGCTGCCGTATTTCCTATATGGTACATTTGTTGCTCTTGTAGTTTGTCTGCTTATTAATCAGATTTTTATTTTTGAAGGACAATACCAGACTTGTGTGTGTTTTAGGGCGAGTTTCATGTGTCAAGTTGTGTGTGTTGAGTTGCGTGTGGCGACATGCATGTAGCGACTTTTGTGAGATGAGTTTTGTGTGGCGACATGCGTGTAGCAACATTTTGTGTGTCGAGTTGCATGTGACAGGTTAGTGTAGCAAGTTGTGTGCAGCAAGATTTGTGCATGGCGAGTTTTGCGCGTGGCGAGTTTTATGTGTGGTGCGTTTTGAGTATGTGCAAGTTTTCTGTGAGGCAACTTTTGCATGTGGTGCAACTTTTGTACATGTGGCAATTTTTCTGTGTGTGCAAGTTTTGCATGAGGTGAGTTTTCCATGAGGTGAGTTTTGCACGTGTGGCGAGTTTTGCGTGAGCCTAGTTTTGCATATGGCGAGTTTTGCATGTAGCGAGTTTTGCGCGTTGCGAGTTTTGAGTGGTGACTTTTGTGTTTCGACTTTTATGTGGCGAGGTTGGTGTGTGTGTGGTGAAATGTGTGCTGAGGGTCGTATATGTGTTCAAGCACGTGGTAGTGTGTGGCGCATTTTGTGTTTGTGTTCATATCCCCGTGTGTGGTGAGTATCCCATGTCGGGGCCCCACCTTAGCAACTGTACGGTATATACTCTTTGGCGCCATCGCTCTCATTCTTTAAGTCCTCATTGTTCACATCTGGCAGCTGTCAATTTTCCTCCAACACTTTTCCCTTCACTTTTTCCCCATTATGTAGATAGGGGCAAAACTGTTTGGTGAATTGGAACGCGCTGGGTTAAAATTTCACCTCACAACATAGACTATGACGCTCTCGGGGTCGAAATGTGTGACTGTGCAAAATTTTGTGGCTGTAGCTGCGACGGTGCAGATGCCAATCCCGGACATACACACATACATACATACACACATTCAGCTTTATATATTAGATATACCTGTATGTAATCTCCTGTATATAGTATATACCTGTGTGTCATCTCACCTATATATAGTATATATCTGTGTGTCATCTCCTCCTGTATATAGCATATACCTGTATGTCATCTCCTCCTGTATATACTATATACCTGTAGGTAATCTCCTCCTGTATATAGTATATACCTGTGTGTCATCTCCTCCTGTATATAGTATATACCTGTATGTCATCTCCTCCTGTATGTAGTATGTACCTGTAAGTCATCTCCTCCTCTATATAGTATATACCTGTGTCATCTCTCCTGTATATAGTATATATCTGTGTGTCATCTCCTCCTGTATATAGTATATACCTGTGTGTCATCTCCCCTGTAAATAGTATATACCTGTGTGTCATCTCCTCCTGTATATAGTATATATCTGTATGTCATCTCCTCCTGTATTAGCCCTCGTTCACACGTTATTTGGTCAGTATTTTTACCTCAGTATTTGTAAGCTAAAATGGCAGCCTAATAAATCCCCAGCCAACAGTAAGCCCACCCCCTGGCAGTATATATTAGCTCACACATACACATAATAGACTGGTCATGTGACTGACAGCTGCCGGATTCCCATATGGTACATTTGTTGCTCTTGTAGTTTGTCTGCTTATTAATCAGATTTTTATTTTTGAAGGATAATACCAGACTTGTGTGTGTTTTAGGGTGAGTTTCATGTGTCAAGTTGTGTGTGTTGAGTTGCGTGTGGCGACATGCATGTAGGGACTTTTGTGAGATGAGTTTTGTGTGGCGACATGCGTGTAGCAACTTTTTGTGTGTCGAGTTGCATGTGACAGGTTAGTGTAGCAAGTTGTGTGCAGCAAGTTTTGCGCATGGCGAGTTTTGCGCGTGGCGAGTTTTATGTGTGGTGCCTTTTGAGTATGTGCAAGTTTTGTGTGAGGCAACTTTTGCATGTGTTGCAACTTTTGTGCATGTGGCAATTTTTCTGCGTGTGGCAATTTTTCTGCGTGTGCAAGTTTTGCGTGTGGCAAATTTTCCATGAGGTGAGTTTTGCACGTGTGGCGAGTTTTGCATGTGGAGAGTTTTGCGCGTGGCGAGTTTTGAAAGGCGACTTTTGTGTTTCTACTTTTATGTGGCGAGGTTGGTGTATGTGTGGTGAAATGTGCGCTGAGGGTGGTATATGTGTTCGAGCACGTGGTAGTGTGTTGCGCATTTTGTGTGTGTGTTCATATCCCCGAGGTGGTGTGGTGATTATCCCATGTTGGGGCCCCACCTTAGCAACTGTACAGTATATACTCTTTGGCGCCATTGCTGTCATTCTTTAAGTCCCCCTTGTTCACATCTGGCAGCTGTTAATTTGCCTCCAACACTTTTCCTTTCATTTTTTCCCCATTATGTAGATAGGGGCAAAATTGTTTGGTGAATTGGAAAGCGCGGGGTTAAAATTTCACCTCACAACATAGCTTTGACGCTCTCGGGGTCCAGACGTGTGACTGTGCAATATTTTGTGCCTGTAGCTGCGACGCCTCCAACACTTTTCCTTTCACTTTTTCCCCATTATGTAGATAGGAGCAAAATTGTTTGGTGAATTGGAAAGCGTGGGGTTAAAATTTCACCTCACAACATAGCCTATGACGCTCTCGGGGTCCAGACGTGTGACTGTGCAAAATTTTGTGCCTGTAGCTGCGACGGTTCAGATGCCAATCCCGGACATACACACATACATACACACATACACACATTCAGCTTTATATATCAGATAAATGACTTTATTATGGCTGTGTGCTTATTTACAATATAACTATAGGATTAGTAATGCATAGGTGTCTTATAGATACCTCTCCATTACTAATCCGTGGGCTTGATGTCACCAGACAATACAAAGGTGACATAAACCCCACAAATATGAACCCCGCTTGCCACCAGGCAAAGTGACAGAATTGGCGTATATAATAGATGCACCTTTTCTGGGCTGCTGCAGGCTGCTATTTTAATCCTGGGGGGGGGGGCAATATCCATGACCCCTTACCAGCCTGAGAATGCTAGCTTCCAGCTGTCTGCTTTAGCAACATGCTGTGATTGACACAGAGACTCGGCCGAGTGCAGTGTGATATTACTCCACCTCCTCTGCAGCTGTGCTCTGATTCTCTCTGTGCAAGAGGCTCGGAGTACAGTAGCGTGACACTAGGCTCCTACTCAGAGCAGATCAGGAGCTGAGGGTCATTAGCATATACGCTAGTGTGACTCCAGCCTAACATGACTTCCTGGTGAAGTCCATGTTTGGTCTCCGTGCTCAAACAGTAGGTGTTCGGTATGGATGCCGAACTTTACTGTTCGGGTTCGCCCATTTTTATTTTGAAAAAAGAAAATAGTGGCCTGCAGAGTCCAAATCATGAAAATTCTTAAATACTTGTACTACATTAATGTTAAATATATTATGTATTATACTTGACAAATATGTATACTTTTTGCTTTTTATGGCATTGAATTTAATATTGTAGCTACTGCATTTTTAATTTTCTTTTCTGCTAGGAGAATAGCATTAAATATGCTTTGAATATCCTATTATATAAGAAATGCATAGTTTGCTGATAACAACACAGGCTCAATGTCATCTTACAAAACTGCCTAAACACACCCGAGAAGGTACATTAGAGAATAGCTTGATAAGGCTGATTGAATTGAATCCATGGGCCCTGATTTATGGCTGTATCAGACATTAGTAGCAAATGCCTTTTTCCCTTAACAACCTGTATTTTCTCTCTTAAGTGTAGATTAGGTTTCTAAATCTTCTATGTTTTGGAGATGTTGAAAAGCACTGGTGCCCTTGGGTCAAGTATTTCTTTTTCTTGTACTGGCTCCGTATAAGAATGTAAGGATAAACCCATTGTGTCAGTATAAATAGCATTTGATTTCTCCATATGGAATAGCAATCTGAGAAAAACAAGATTAATCATTGTAGCACATACTTATTGCACATAAATTACACCAGGTTACTCAAAAGAGAATTCAGCAAAATTCTCCATTGTCAAATATAAATAAATATATATATAAGATGAAGTTCATCATAACATCTAGTATTCTCACTGGATAAGGAAGTACAGCAAATACATTCTTATTGCCAATGTGTACAGTCAAAATTTTATGGCCAAAAGTTTGTGAACATCTGACTATCACAGCAAAGTACATGTTGAGCATCTTATTCCCAAACCATGTACATTAGAAGGGATCTGTCACTTGATCAAAAATTGAGTTAAATATGTTTTAAAAATCCCCGTGCTCCCTTGATTCTGACGCTGTGTTCCATTTTGCACTTTGTCACTCCATTGCAGAGATATTCACATTTCTTGCTTTTGGAGAGCACTATGTGAAATCTCTAGTTTGCAGTCCAGCTGGGCATTTCTGCAGAGTTCTCTAGGAGGTGCATATTCACCCTTCCCAGATGCTGCTAATCACAGCTCAGCAGCATCTGAGACTGATAGAAAGTTACATCAGCTGCCAAGCATTGATTGGCAGCATGTGGGAAGGCGATGTAAAATCACAAGTCCCCAGAGACGACTGTGAAGAAATGCCCATAGGACTGCAGGGAGAGATTCACATAGTCACATTTGTGCCTTATCTCTGTAACGGAGCGATGCAGCACAAAACAGATCAGAGCAGCAGAAGCAGATAAACTCAGATTTTTACAAGTGATACAACTGATTTTTTTTTTTTTTTTGAAAGTGACAAGTTTTCTGTAATAATACTTTTGGGCTCTTTTTGAATATTTAACAGCCACTACTCCTCAGGGAAGGCTTTCATAAGGTTTTGAAATGTATATGAGGGCATTTGTGCCCATTTAGCCGAAAAAAGCATTTCTTAGATAAATAATAATGTTGGATGAAAATATCCAGCTTGAAAAATTCTAAAACATGCTCAATGAGGTTTAGGTCTAGACTGTGTGAAGGCCACATAAGTTCCTTTACACCAAACTCCTCAAATTATGTCTTTATAGACCTCAGTGTGTTAAGAATTCTAAGGGAGGAAGAAAAATGATCTTACTGGTAAAGTGGAAAGATCTTATTAATGTGGAGCATACTATTTTAGGAGCAGTTAATTGATAACATGTATGTAATGCCACTGGTAGAAAAAAGTCATAATTTTGCTAATCAAGAAATGGTTTAATTCTGCTTTGCCTTTTGAAAAGCACAATATTACTAAAGCCATTTTTGCTTAAAATATGCATCCTACCACTTTAAAGATGGAAATAAAAAGTTCAACAACAAGAAAATGCTAAATCTCTCAAACTTCCATACCTTGCTTAAATAAGTAAGCTTCAATTTAATCCTCAATTTCCAATGTACTAGCTTTCTTAGCATCAGATTCCTGCTGGCAATAAGTAGCAAGAGGTCTGTTTGTAAAGCATCCTGATTGGCATCAAACTGTTCACATTCATGAGTGCCCACGCATATATCAGTAGCATTGTTTTTTTCACCAGATGTTCAATATCCCACTAATGTGAAGGGAACTCCCACCTACTCACTTAACAGTTTTGCTCCTAATAATTTTCATACACATCAAACCTTTCTAAATTCCAAATGATCCAAGTAGTCATCACGCAGCATTGAGTGATGAAGAACATGCCAACCTTTTATTGGCTGCAATGATCATTTATTTACATCACCAATGATTGCTTTCTGCCTTCCTGCTTAAAATATGCAAAAAGTGAAAAAAAACTGTTAAAAGCTGTGTTTAATAATCCTCTCCTCCCGTGAACATGCTCCACATGTGCTGTTGTGCTGATTTCAGACATCGTAATATGCTTGGTATCAAATAATAGTGAAATAAACCCGGAAATGATATTCATTTATATTCACATTTTAGAGCTCACTTTTCAGCATTCATGTCATTATCACCACAGGCAAAATTTCATTTAAAGGTAACACCCAGTGTGAAACTAGGGGGAAACAAAACAGGAGCAACCAAAGGATTTGTATAGGAATCCTTTACCTTCCCCCTCCTTCACAATTCTCTCTGCACAGGTCGAAGAACATGCTTTAAAAGGCACTATATCTCTTGGGCCGGTTTCACACGTCAGTGGCTCCGGTACGTGAGGTGACAGCTTCCTCACGTACCGGAGACACTGACACACGTAGACCCATTAAAATCAATGCATCTGTGCAGATGTCATTGATTTTTTTGCGGACCGTGTCTCCGTGTGCCAAACACGGAGACATGTCAGTGTTCGTGGGAGCGCACGTATTACACAGACCCATTAAAGTCAATGGGTCCGTGTAAAACACGGACCACACACGGACCTTCTTCGTTTGCAGTCCGTGTGATGTGCAGGAGACAGCGCTACAGTAAGCGCTGTCCCCCCCACTGGTGCTGAATCCGTGATTCATATGTTCCCTGCAGCAGCCTTTGCTGCAGAGAAAATATGAATAATAGTGTTTAAAATAAAGATCTATGTGTCCGCCGCCCTCCCACCCCCTGTGCGCCCCCCCGCTGTTCTGAAAATACTCACCCGCCTCCCTCGCAGTGTTCTGTGCTGGCCGCCCCTTCTACTGTATGCGGTCACGTGGGGCCGACAATTAGAGTCATGAATATGTGGCTCCACCTCCCATAGTAACATGGTAACATAGTTAGTAAGACCGAAAAAAGACATTTGTCCATCCAGTTCAGCCTATATTCCTATATTCCATCATAATAAATCCCCAGATCTACATCCTTCTACAGAACCTAATAATTGTATGATACAATATTGTTCTGCTCCAGGAAGACATCCAGGCCTCTCTTGAACCCCTCGACTGAGTTCGCCATCACCACCTCCTCAGGCAAGCAATTCCAGATTCTCACTGCCCTAACAGTAAATAATCCTCTTCTATGTTGGTGGAAAAACCTTCTCTCCTCCAGACGTAAAGAATGCCCCCTTGTGCCCGTCACCTTCCTTGGTATAAACAGATCCTCAGCGAGATATTTGTATTGTCCCCTTATATACTTATACATGGTTATTAGATCGCCCCTCAGTCGTCTTTTTTCTAGACTAAATAATCCTAATTTCGCTAATCTATCTGGGTATTGTAGTTCTCCCATCCCCTTTATTAACTTTGTTGCCCTCCTTTGTACTCTCTCTAGTTCCATTATATCCTTCCTGAGCACCGGTGCCCAAAACTGGACACAGTACTCCATGTGCGGTCTAACTAGGGATTTGTACAGAGGCAGTATAATGCTCTCATCATGTGTATCCAGACCTCTTTTAATGCACCCCATGATCCTGTTTGCCTTGGCAGCTGCTGCCTGGCACTGGCTGCTCCAGGTAAGTTTATCATTAACTAGGATCCCCAAGTCCTTCTCCCTGTCAGATTTACCCAGCGGTTTCCCGTTCAGTGTGTAATGGTGATATTGATTCCTTCTTCCCATGTGTATAACCTTACATTTATCATTGTTAAACCTCATCTGCCACCTTTCAGCCCAAGTTTCCAACTTAATCAGATCCATCTGTAGCAGAATACTATCTTCTCTTGTATTAACTGCTTTACATAGTTTTGTATCATCTGCAAATATCAATATTTTACTGTGTAAACCTTCTACCAGATCATTAATGAATATGTTGAAGAGAACAGGTCCCAATACCGACCCCTGCGGTACCCCACTGGTCACCGCGACCCAGTTAGAGACTATACCATTTATAACCACCCTCTGCTTTCTATCACTGAGCCAGTTACTAACCCATTTACACACATTTTCCCCCAGACCAAGCATTCTCATTTTGTGTACCAACCTCTTGTGCGGCACGGTATCAAACGCTTTGGAAAAATCGAGATATACCACGTCCAATGACTCACCGTGGTCTAGCCTATAGCTTACCTCTTCATAAAAAATGATTAGATTGGTTTGACATGAGCGATTTCTCATAAACCCATGCTGATATGGAGTTAAACAGTTATTCTCATTGAGATAATCCAGAATAACATCCTTCAGAAACCCTTCAAATATTTTACCAACAGTAGAGGTTAGACTTACTGGCCTATAATTTCCAGGTTCACTTTTAAAGCCCTTTTTGAATATTGGCACCACATTTGCTATGCGCCAGTCCTGCGGAACAGACCCCGTCGCTATAGAGTCCCTAAAAATAAGAAATAATGGTTTATCTATTACATTACTTAGTTCTCTTAGTACTCGTGGGTGTATGCCATCCGGACCCGGAGATTTATCTATTTTAATCTTATTTAGCCGGTTTCGCACCTCTTCTTGGGTTAGATTGGTGACCCTTAATATAGGGTTTTCATTGTTTCTTGGGATTTCACCTAGCATTTCATTTTCCACCGTGAATACCGTGGAGAAGAAGGTGTTTAATATGTTAGCCTTTTCCTCATCATCTATAACCATTCTTTCCTCACTATTTTTTAAGGGGCCTACATTTTCAGTTTTTATTCTTTTACTATTGATATAGTTGAAGAACAATTTGGGATTAGTTTTACTCTCCTTAGCAATGTGCTTCTCTGTTTCCTTTTTGGCAGCTTTAATTAGTTTTTTAGATAAAGTATTTTTCTCCCTATAGTTTTTTAGAGCTTCAATGGTGCCATCCTGCTTTAGTAGTGCAAATGCTTTCTTTTTACTGTTAATTGCCTGTCTTACTTCTTTGTTTAGCCACATTGGGTTTTTCCTATTTCTAGTCCTTTTATTCCCACAAGGTATAAACCGCTTACAGTGCCTATTTAGGGGTGGAGCCGCCTATTCATGACTGTAAATGAGCGGCCCCACGTGACCGCATACAGGAGAAGATGGGGCCAGACCAGGAAGCAGCGACAGCCAACGAGGGAGCGGGTGAGTATTTTCAGAACAGCGGGGGGGGGGGGGCGCACAGGGGGTTGGAGGGCGGGGGACACATAGGTCTTTATTTTAAACACTATTATTCATATCTTCTATGCAGCAAACACTGCTGCACAGAAGATATGAATCGCGGCTTCAGCACGATGCAGTGTACCACACGCGTGGGTACCACACGCTCCGTGTGGTACCCACTCGGCACACGGGCGGCACACGTGTGCCGCACGTATGGCCTACGTGAGCTCACGGGCACACGGACACGGATAACTCCGGTACCGATTTTTTCCGGTACCGGAATTATCTGGACGTGTGGGACAGCCCTCATACTGATTTTTACAGTGTGAATTATATCCCATATCCCCATAATTCTGCTGGTTGTCAATTCAAACTGTTTTTAGAATGCAACAAGACAGATTGAGCTTAATTCAGTAGAATTGTGAATGTAGCTCTGAACTATATGTGCTAAAACTGAAGAACAGCACTAAATCAGTATCAATCAGCTGCATCTGATGGCAATTGGCTGTCCTGGATGATTTAGCTTGAATTATATACTGTATTTTTCGGACTATATGATGAACTGGACCATAAGACGCACCTCAAATTTTCAGAAGGAAAATGGGGGGAAAAAAATGCATAAAATGGGGGTGCCACCTATAGTCCGAATTCAGCTTACTAGGTGGATAACAGCAGCGCTGGTGGAGTGAGGTCGCAGGCAGTGTTTGGTGGTCCGGCGATGATATGACTCTCATTGCAGACTGGTGTGTCAAGTATGGTATGGGGACTCTGCTGACAATTTGTGAAAGCCTGTGGCCCTGCACATCCATTGCTGCAATGTGGTGTCCTTCAAGAAAATGGCTGCCAGTGGCGGCTCATATGCGGATTGAGATCTTGGCGCCATTTTCCCAAAGGCCATTACATTGCAGCAATGGAAGTGCGTGGACCGCGGGCTTTCACAAAATGTTGGTGGAGTCCCCGTACCACTGAGCTCTGCCGAACATACCACAACAGTCTGGGATGGGAGTCATATCGTCGCCCTGCAGCATCAGGCCACCGAACACCAGCTCTTCCCAGCCCAGGGCGGGCAGAATCACCCGACTCCTGCTGCCACCACACTCCTGGTAAGAATATTCTGACTATAAGATACACCCCTATTTCCTCCCCCCAAAAAAAGGGGGAAAAAGTATGTCTTATAGTCTAAAAAATATGGTAAGTTATTTTTTATTACTAGTAGTTGTGACAATGCAGGGGTAAAATATTTCCCATCATACAAATGATGTTATATTGGAAACAATCATTTCTAATATAGAAAATGCAATTTCTTATGTTTTCTTCTTCTTGATAAAGGTCTTGAACATAACACAAAAAGGTCAAGTTGTTCTACATAGGACTAATTTAGCTGAACATCTGACCAAAAGTATTCCTAAAACACGTACAATTAGCTGGATAATGGCCAGATGGAAATAAAACAATAAAGACATATTTCTATTAAATGTTCTACATTGTTGGACATAAGCTCATCACAAACATGTACATAAAGTCATAGGCATTATTGAAGCCAAAAAGCTGGAGGGATGCAGCATCACTAGTGACACTATATTATGTGCTGAGATAGGAAAAGTGATATTATACAGCACATAGACAGAATGGGCTGAATGATGCAAACGGCATAAACTTCCAACCATATCTTCCATCTCACCCTCCAACTTTTGTTTCACCTCAATCTTTGTAAGTGACTTGTGAAGTGGAGGAAAAGGCAGGTATACAGGCCAGGCTCTGGGGAAAAACCAAAAAGGCACAAGTCGCGGGTGAATGACATTATCCAAGCCACATTGTTCGCAGTGCCCAGAAGTGCGGAGGGAAGGATGAAAAAATAAAAATAGTTGGGGCAAAGTAGACCACCAACAAAGTGTACTCATTGATGAGAAGTCGGCTAGTAATACATAGCGTTGGCCTTTCCTCAGGCCTCAGTCACATTACATTACAAGCTATGATGCGGCAACCGTAACCTGACACTTAGCACCGCACAATCCATTGAAACGGTCAAATGTAACGATATAAACGCATGCATGTGATTATGGCTAAGAATAATTTGCAATAAGATTTTAATAAAAAATGGAGTTGTTTTTCAGGCTATATGCATCACTTTACATAGCAGATTATCGAATGATTTAACAGTGAATCCTCTCGTAAGCTCATTCTGGGAACTCGTTCTGCAGTTTGCTTTTGCTAAAATGCATAAAGGCTGTAGGGGTCAAATAATTAAATTGATAAAATCCTATTGTAAAACTGATTTTTTTTTTGTCATAAAATGCTTGTATTTAGATAATTAAATAAAAGTGTCCATAGCCTTTAGAATTTGCTGCATAATATCATTTAAAGTATTAAGTGTCAAATTACAAGGAATTTGTCACCAGGTTTTTGCTATTTAACCAGAGAGCAGTATGATGTAGAGGCAGAGACCCTGATTCCAGTGATGTGTCACATGCTGTGTTGTTGATACAATCACTGTTTTCACTTCTGTAGATCAAACAGTGCCCTGTATAACTGCCCCCACACCACTGATGGGCAGCTTTCTATGCACACTGTTTATTGGCAGAAAGCTGCTAATCAGTTGGAAAGTGTGGTTACACAGAGCAGTTGACAAGAAGCCACAAGTCATCTACAGTCCTGATAATCTCCTGCTGACAAAACCCTTATTTTATTGAAACAACAAAACCCATCCTAATAAGTGACACATTGCTGGAATCAGGCTCTCGGCCCCTACATCATGTCACTCTCAGATTACATTACAAAAGCCTGTTGACCAATTCCCTTTAACACTTGGTACTTCTATAACGTGCAGGCAAAAAAAAAACCCACACAGTTTACATTACTACCTAATCTAATGCACTGGAAGGCACAGGTAAGGATTTTCTCTTGTAGGAAAACCAGATAATTAGAGCGCCCTCTAGTGAAGCCTGTTGTGTAATCACATCCATGTTCCCAGATTTGTGAAGTGCAATCATCCATAGAATCCATGAGAAGTTACAGAAGCCAGGCCATCCTTCGTAAAGTGTAAATTCTGTATACAAGAAAAATGTCTGCCAAGTAACTGTACCAAAATGTAATATGTACTCAACATGACACCAAATAACAGACAGCCCTGAAATATGAGGACAGTCAAGTGAGTCACTTACAAAGACTGCGCATCATTTTTTCCAAACACTCGACGCAATATTTCATAATACAATACTTAATTTGCATTGTTTTCTCATCAAGAGAAACATGTTATCTACGAGCTGCATGCAAAATGTGAGAGCTGGTAATAAATGTAATCTGATTTACCAAATGTTCTACACATTAAGTATTAGAATGTCCTAATCATCAGCAAATGCAGGGATGTCAGCCTGGCTCCAGGGAGGTGTTATTACACGCGATGCCTGGGACGGACGCATCATATATTGGGACCTATGGCACCATTTTTGTTTTATAGCCTCACTGTTCTCATAAATTCCACTTATGTATTATTTACCCATTTACTGCTTGGGGCTTCCGCAGTGCATTCTGGGAAGTTTTCTGTGCTCTTTATGTCGTTAAAGTCATTGACTGTAGAAATCAAACTACCGATGGCTTTGTGGGAAATGCATTTCAGGTGATGGATGCCACCAGAAACTGACCAGATATGAATGCATCAGAAAAAACAAACTTAGTTATCCTGAACTTTGATTTTGTTATTTATATTCTGCAGCGCACACAATCGCAATCTAAATTCCCTATCACACATGGGTTAATTTCACATGAAGCCAATTAGCTATTAGGAAAAATATCAGTCTTTGGCCAGATTCACATGTCCATGTTTGCATCGGAATATCTGGCCCAATGCTTGGTTCCCTGATCAAACTTTACAGCTTCAAAGGTATATATTGGCTTCAAAATTCAAGTGAAGAAATCCACAGTCAGTCCAGGCATTGCATCTCACACAGGAGATGTCTGTTCTGGTCTGCTCCTGTGCTAGACATGTAATGACACCCTGCTCTGATCTCCCTGCAGAATTATTACAAATTGAGCATAGCAGACATAAGTGTAAGTGTGATTACTGACAAATCTCCGGACAGGCAGTGCTGGGAAGGAGCAGTACAGCAGAAGTGACCATGCAAGGAGACAAGGAAAGCTGATAGAAGGGTTTGTTATGTGACATAGCTAAACTCAGTTGTGCTGCTCCCCCCTCTACAGGGAAAATATCTGAATGGTGTTAGTCTTCTGTGCTATACTCTAGAACTTTCTAATCACACAGGAGGTTAGACCAAGAGACTAAGGATGTATGTCATATATCTCACACATTGAATAACCTGCTATAAGCTATGGTGAGGGTGTGTTCTTTTCCTGCTGTGTTGCTGCCTACATATGATTGGTCAGCACCATACAGGAAGACGTACTCACCACAGTGTAGACTCTGATTACACCCGCTTGGACGTAACAAAAGTTAACTCATCAAATTCCAAATATTTTTATTGCTAATATCTCCTTAATGGATATGCAAAATTGTTAAAAGAAAAGTTGATTTCCTCTCTGCAGCCATTTATTACATCATGTGTCCAGTTCAACATGAAAAAAAATTGGCAAAGGGTCCTCCTTAATCAGATCACATCATGTTCTGAGTTTAGTGATAATTTTTCAAAAAGCAAAAAGTGTACCACCAGCTCACGAGGTGTAGTTAGGCTTAATCCAAGGCTTGGACCATGTTCGTTTACAGCATCCCAAAAAATCCAAAAATGCATCTTTAGTCCAGCCATATGGAGAGAGAGAATAAAATATCCTTTATTGAATATTAAGTAAAATGTGTTGTAACAGAGAAACACCATAAAATGAGGTACAGAGCTTAGGCATTTCAAGCCGTTATCCATGTTTTTACTCAATATTCAGTAAAGAAGATTCTATGCTCTACCCATGCGGCTGGACTAAAGATTGTTATTGATGATTGATTGCTCCCATAGACTTAGGGGTGTCTATGACGGGGATGACTCTGGAGCATGTGCCTCAGGTGCTGTGTGCAGGGGGTTACCAACAAGCCACTTTTTCATGGCCGCAATATTTAAATACAGAAGTAATGGGAAGCAAACTGCACATTTGGCTTGGGTGAAAAAAAAGTGTAAATACTGCTTTGCTGCAGATTAATTTAACCAAACAATGGCTGGCATGTTATATTTGGGGCAGGTGAAATATTAACAAAACACTGTTTTGTGGGAAAATCTGAATTGCTTTGTTAAAGGCTGCTGTTTTGATAAATCAGGAATATCCTTATAAAACTTGGAAGGCTGCAGGGTTCTGGTTTCCAGTAATATCTTGTAACATTATTTATAACATAATGATAAGCTATGTCTGAGGCGTTGAATTCACTAAATATGACCCAGGTTGACTGATTTGTATGTAAGTGCATACAAAAGGAAATCCCGAAATAAAAATCATAGATGTTAAATAGTCAATAGCAATATTGCTCCATCTTCAGATAAGTAATTTATATGTTCTATATTATTCAAGTCAATTTCCAGTGAATTGATATTAAGTGGCTGTTGGGTTGAAATGGTAGTTACTCAACTGTGTATCAGTGTGACTTATAAGACCTTTATCATCACTGGCTTCCTTCCCAGAATTTCCTTTTGGCCTCTCCTTAACTGTAATTATATTTATTTTAGTACTTTATTACTCAGTATATCTTATTATTTCTCAGTCTACAACATGCTTAATGTTCAAAGTCCAATTGCTTGCAACCGCCACTTATAAAGCTGTATAGTGTTTATCTAGATCCATGCACTTATTTATAGGCTAATAAATGACTGTTTAGTCTCAGAGTATTTAGTTTGGGAATCTCAGTATTATTATAGATGTTGGCCAAAAAGTTGGTCTGATAAAGAAAAGCATAAAACTGTTTTGCATATATATTTTATGTACGGACCATTTAATATTTATAAGAACAGATTGTAAAATATGTATGCAACAACATTCAGTAGGTCTGGACTATATTTCCACATATATTGGATCAGTTCACAAGTAAAAAAAAAATCTAACTTTTCACATCATACCATATTATAACATGATGATATCAGTGGCCAGACAACCATTAATCCCAAGAACGTTTTAAGCTTTACCAGTGACCATTGGTGAAGAGCAGACCATGTGTGTAGTCACCCTCCACTGAATCAGAAATATACAAAATGTACCAGACCATAAACACTGGACTGAACTGACTTTTGGCCTATGGACTGCAGGAACTGACTGAACTGACTTTTGACCTACGGACTACAAGAACTGACTGAACTGACTTTTAGCCACAGACTACAGGAAGTGACTGAACTGACTTTTGGCCTACAGACTACAGGAAGGGACTGGACTGACTTTTGGGCTATGAACTACATGAACTAACTGAACTGAATTTTGTCCTATGGACTACAGTAACTGACTGAACTGACTTTTGGGCTAAGAAACTACAAGAACTGACTGAACTGACTTTTGACCTACAGACTACAGGAAGTGACTGAATTGACTTTTGGGCTATGAACTACAGGAACTAACTGAACTGACTTTTGTCCTATGGACTACAGGAACTGACTGAACTGACTTTTCGGCTAAGAAACTACAAGAACTGACTTTTGGCCTACGGACTACAAGAACTGACTGAACTGACTTTTGGCCTATAGACTACAGGAACTGACTGAACTGACTTTTGGGCTAAGAAACTACAAGAACTGAGTGAACTGACTTTTGGCCTACAGACTACAGGAAGTGACTGAACTGACTTTTGGGCTATGAACTACAGGAACTAACTGAACTGACTTCTGTCCTATGGACTACAGGAACTGACTGAACTGACTTATGGGCTAAGAAACTACAAGAACTGACTGAACTGACTTTTGGCCTACGGACTACAAGAACTGACTTTTGGCCTATAGACTACAGGAACTGACTGAACTGACTTTTTTGGCTATAAACTAGAAGAACTGAGTAAACTCACTTTTGGCATACGGACTGCAAGAACTGTCTGAACTGACTTTTGGCCATACGGACTACAGGAACTGACTCAACTGACTTTTTTCTGTGGACTGGAGGAAACCTGCTATGTTCATATTATGCTGGCTCTGTATGCACAAATTAATTTTAATTTTGCATAATGTTTGATATGCTGATAATACAGTTTAACCTATGATAACCTTAGTTTGTTATTAGCTTTCTAATGCATTTATCAAAATGTCTCACATTTTACATGGAAACTGAGAAAGTGAACCTCAAATAGTAATATATTTTTTTTTCCATGTTCCAGGCCCAACAAATCATCATAGCCAGTCAACGCTTCGGCCTCCTCTTCCTCCTCCTCACAATCACACTCTCTCCCACCACCATTCTTCAGCCAACTCTCTAAATAAGAACTCCCTGACCAACCGCAGAAATCAGATTCATGCACCAGCACCAGCTCCCAATGATATGGCAACAACTCCAGAATCGGTTCAGCTTCAGGACAGCTGGGTACTCAACAGCAATGTTCCACTGGAAACAAGGTACAGTGTGCCTCCTAGAATAAGGTACAATTCAAGGTCTCTTTTCCTAGTTTGTTTTTAGCATAAGTCATAGGCTCCTAAGTGGCAATGGAACTGTATTTATTATGACTGTAAGACTATGATCACATGTTGCTTTTTGCTTCATTTTTTCTGCAGCCAAAACTTCATCTTCTGGCAGTAAAACAGGTGCAGGCAAAATGCAGGTTTTGCAGCTTTTCTTGCTGCATTTTTGCAGCATTTTTCAGGATTCCAAAATTCATCTCTGCTTCCACCTTGAAAGCATGAAAAATAGAAGGTGTTAGGCCAAGACATGTGTGAAACCAGAAAACAGTTTTGAAAAAATAAGCAATTTGATCAAATCATTTAGGGGAAAAAGTTTTTTGTGTCTGAGAAATCTTGACTATTCTGAACAAAAAGCCGGATTCATCAATGAAGTGCAGTTGTGAGCTAAGATTACTTGAGTTCATAAAAAAATACACAATTGCAAATGTAAAAACAGCAGGGGGAAGTTGACTTTGTAGTGCACTGTGTACTTAACACATTACAAGGTCATTGAGGTTGTTAGGCCGTTGTTTACTTCCACACATTTTAGAGCATGGAAGAGGTCTGGCATTGTTAACTTTCACACATATTACTAATTTAATTAAACTTTACTAATACTAACATCCATGCCTTTTGTGAGAAGAGCAAGAAATTATGGTTTAAGCTTGTTAAAATCTAAAAAATAAATGGGTATCACATCCCGCTGCACATGCGTACCAGACTACAGGGTGCTGAATAAACGTGTATGTCCCAATTTTCTGATTTACGTTTTTAAAACATTTTTGAAAATGATATATTATTTCCTTTACATTTCACTAATACGTTCTATTTTGTCTTGTTTTATCACATAAACTGACAATAAAATACATTTACGTTTGTGGCATGTAATGTGTTGTGAATTCTGCTCTTGGGCTCCCTCCGGTGGTTGTAAGTGGTAGCGCTGCTGTCTCTGAATCGAAGCATTTATCAGGTGTGTTCACTTTCTGCAAATCTGACTGGGCTATTTAGTCTTGCTTCACCCTTTAGTCAGGGGCAGTTGTCCATTGTTCCTGGAGGATTCACATCTCTGCCTGGTCTCTCCTGCTTTGCAGTTCTTTTCATCAAAGATATGTTCTGGCCTTGATTTTTTGCTGTCCACATGCTGTGGCCTTATTGTTCAGTTCTTTTCCATGTTTTTTTGTCTTCTCCAGCTTGGTCTGTATAAGGATTTGTTTAGCCAAGCTGGTATCTCTGGAGAGTCAGATATACCCTCCATATCTTTAGTTAGCTGTGGAGTTTTTGTATTTTCTGTGGTGGATATTTTCTAGTGTTTTAATATTGACCGCATAGTACTCTGTCCTATCCTTTCTATTTAGCTAGAAGTGGCCTCCTTTGCTAAATTCTGATTTCAGTCTGTGTATGTTTTTTCCCTCTCCTCTCACAGTCAATATTTGTGGGGGGCTGCCTATCCTTTGGGAATTTTCTCTGAGGCAAGATAGTTTTCCCTTTTCTATCTCTAGGGGTAATTAGTCCTCCGGCTGTGTCGAGATGTCCAGGGAGTGCTAGGTACATCCCACGGCTACTTCTGGTTGCGGTGTTAAGTTCAGGGTCTGCGGTCAGTACAGGTACCACCTTCTCCAGAGTACGTCTCATGCTGCTCTTAGGCCACCAGATCATAACAGTAATGTGAAATAATGTGGAAAAGTTCACAGGATAGGAATACTTTTTCAATACACTGTATATACAGCCCCATCTTGCAGTATATTACAAATCTCTACCGCTATATACAACCCCGTCTTGCTGTGTTTCACTTTTCTCAGCCCCTATATACAGCCTCATCTTGTAGTACATCACATTTTACAGCCACTGTACACAGCCTCATCCTGCTATACATCACACATCTCCACCCCCTGTACACAACCCTATCTTGCTGTATGACATTGTGCTCATCTTCCTCTATATAACTCCATCATGCAGTATAACAATCCTGTCAACCCCTATATACAGCCCCATATTGCAGTACATTGCTCCATTAGCATGTACACCGCTGCATCCTCATATGAGCTTTGCTCTGTTTTTACTGTACTCCTAACAAACAGCTAATTTTGTCAAGGGGTGCAGCGGCAATCCTGGAGTTTGTCCAGAAGAAATGTAGCGTTACATGTCAGCCATGCATGACCATCCATGTAATACAATAATGACTTAGGTCCCTCAAAACAGGAGCATCTCCTAGAGAGGACTTTCTGTTTTGACTCATGGATGTAGGTTTTGATTGGGGACTACTTAGGTTTATGGAGAGGAGTTGTCGTCATAAAAGACCATACATTGGATTTTGATGAGAAATAGAAGAAAAGTTAATGAACATAAATTTAGCGCTGATGGGCTTGGTTTGTGCTAGTAATGTACAGGTTAATCTTAATTCCCACTCATTGTGACAGCTTCTTATACATTTAGAAAGAGATTCCATGACTGTGTTTCAGGACTGAAGAATAGATATCAGCATCTCTGGCCAATAAATTAAAATTCCCTCCCAAATTGATGTGAATACTCTGAGATAATCTTTAGGATTTGGAGGCAGAAATTACTATTTCAAATCAGATGCGGTACATTCTTATCCATGGTTTTTTTTCCCCTCTTTTTTTTTTTTTTTCTCTATACTATGTTGTGCATAAATATGTGATTCTTCAGAATTTGTTTTAGTCTTTGCCTGATGAAGAGACGTATGTAGTCTCGAAAGCTTGCAATTTGTTACCATCTTTTCAGTTAGCCATTAAAAGGTATCAACCACTGAGAACTCTCAATTCTAAATATATTTCAAATCAGGCATGTTTATCCATATTCTTTTAGAAACTTGAGGGCAAGGTGAAAGGTATTTTCAACCCACGTTTGGTGCAATAAATCTTAGTATGACTCCATCTGCACCCCTAGGGACTGCACTGACAATACATTTTAAGCATGGAAATAGCCTTTATTCTCTCAGAATTTACTATAATGCTGAATATAATGCCATAAATATATAGACCTGTGCTGAAATACTGCACAGCCTTTTTTTCAAATGATTATTTGCAGTAGCATTAGCGTTATAGCAGTTAGAAATCTGCCATCAAAACACTTTCACAGATGAATTGGCCACACTAAGTAATCCGTATTGTTGTATATTGAAGCGACCCTCCAGTCCACAGGTCACTTTTCATAATATGTCAGGGGCTGAGTGGCTAGACATTCTATTTATTTCTATAAAATCACAGTAGAAGCAAAAACTGACTTTATAGAGGTAGAAATGGCTTAAAGGATGTCACCATAACTCTAGACTTTTGCTCTCCCGTATGAGACGTTTTGAGAGACTTTTAAAATGTTAAATGCAGCTCCCATCTATGATACTCTATATATGTATGTACAGTATATCAGGCTCACTTCCCGATAGTTTTGCAGCACAGAATTGAGTAAAATAGGTGTGTGAGTCCGGCCGTTTTCTTCTGGTTTCTGACACATTCAGGATGGACACATGATGAGTTGTGGCAGCATGTTTTATTATTATGACCTCATCATTTACCATCATAGATTTCTGCCCGCATTAGTGGATCTTTCAATGTAGTGTCTCTTCTTGGCTAAATACCTTCCTTTCCATTACACTGTTATATTTACTATGACATAGATAATTGTTCATTATACTGATTTCAGTCCCTTTTTGTTTTGAATCATGGTTTACTTTTCCCACTTTTTTTTTTCTTTAACCCCTTCACCTCCAGGCCATATTTCTTTTTATGTTTCTGTTTTTTGCTCCCCTTCGCCACAGAGCCATAACTTTTTCATTTTTCTGTCAATACGGCCATGTGACGGCTTGTTTTTGGTGGGACGAGTTGTACTTTTGAAAAACACCATTTGTTTTACCATTTAGTTTACTGGAAAACAGGAAAAAAAAATTCCAAGTGTGGTGAAATTGCAAAAAAAGTTCAATTCCACAATTGCTTTTTAGATAATTTTTTTTTACTATGTTTACCAAATGCTAAAACTGACCTACCATTATGATTCTCCAGGTCATTACTAGTTAACAAATACCAAACATGTCTAGTGTCTGTTTTATTAAGTGGTGAAATAGAATCCAAAGTTTGTTTAAAAAATATATATATTTTGTCATTTTCTGAGATCCATAGCGTTTCCATTTTTCGGAATATGAGCTGGGTCAGGGCTTATTTTTTGCGCGCTAAGCTGATGTTTTTATTTATACCATTTTGACGTTTTTTTGATCACCCGTTATTGCATTTTAATGCACTGTTGCAGCAACCAAAAAAAACATAATTCTGGTGTTTTGATTTTTTTTCTTGTTATGCCGTTTACGATCAGATTAATTATTTTTATTTATTGAAAAACTAGATGGTGGCCCAATTCTAACGCATCAGGTATTCTAGAATATGTATGCGTAGTGTATAGCACAGCCCACGTAGTATATTGCACAGCCACGCAGTACATTGCGCAGCCCACGCAGTACATTGTGCAGCCCACGCAGTACATTGCGCAGCCAACTCAGTACATTGCGCAGCCAACACAGTACATTGTGCAGCCCATGCAGTACATTGCGCAGCCCATGTAGTACATTGTGCAGCCCACGTTGTATATTGCGCAGCCCACAGTGTATATTGCGCAGCCCACGCAGTACATTGTGCAGCCCACGTAGTACATTTCACACTCCACGTTGTATATTGTGCAGCCCACGTTGTATATTGCATAGCCCACATTGCATATTGCGCAGCCCACGTTGTATATTGCGCAGCCCACGTTGTATATTGTGCAGCCTGCGTAGTATATTGCACAGTCCACGTAGTGTATTGCGCAGGCCGCGTTGTATATTGCGCAGCCCACGTAGTATATTGAACAGCCCACGTTGTATATTGTGCAGCCCATGTAGTAAATTGTGCAGCCTATGTAGTATATTGCACAGCCCACGTTGTATATTGTGCAGCCCACATTGTATATTGTGCAGCCCATGTTGTATATTGGGCAGCCCACGTTGTATATTGCGCAGCCCACGTAGTATATTGCGCAATCCACGTAGTACATTGTGCAGCCCATGTAGTATATTGCGCAGTCCACGTAGTATATTGCGCAGCCCACGTAGTACATTGCGCAGCCCATGTAGTATATTGCACAGCCCACGTTGTATATTGCGCAGCCCACGTAGTATATTGCGCAGCCCACATTGTATATTGTGCAGCCCATGTTGTATATTGCGCAGCCCACGTTGTATATTGGTCAGCCCACATTGTATATTGCGCAGTCCACGTAGTATATTGCGCAGCCCACATAGTACATTGCGCAGCCCATGTAGTATATCACACAGCCCACATTGTATATGGCGCAGCCCACGTAGTATATTGCGCAGCCCACGTTGTATATTGCGCAGCCCACGTTGTATATTGCGCAGCCCACGTTGTATATTGCACAACAGCCCACGTTGTATATTGCGCAGCCCACGTATATAGCAAAGTGGGCATGATATCCCTGTTAAAAAGAAAAGAATTAAAATGAAAAATAGTTATATATTGACCTTCCGTTGGCGCCTGGATCCAGGAAGCGGGTACCAATGCTTGAGATCCACCGAAGCTCCACGGAGCCGCTCATGCGGCTGCCGCCATCTTCCGTTCCCAGGATGCATTGTGAAATTACCCAGAAGACTTAGCGGTCTCGCGAGACTGCTAAGTCTTCTGGGTAATTTCGCAATACATCACCGGGAACGGAAGATGGCGGTCGGCGCGAGCGGCTCGGCGGACTACGGAGTGTAAGGCCGGCGTCACACTGGCGAGTTTTACGGACGTATGAGCGCAGAAAATACATCCGTAAAATACGCATAACACACGGCACAATGATTCCCTATGTCCCAGCTCCTATCAGCCGTATTTTACTGATCCGTATTATACGGTACTCTACGGCCGTACAAAATCGCAGCATGCTGTGTTTGTCACCGTATTGCGCAAATAAATCGCCAATGAAAGTCTATGAGGGCGAGAAAAATACGGATTCCACACGGACCAGCAGTGTGACTTGCGAGAAATACGCAGCGGTGTTAGTGAAAAGTCGGTAATTCAATTGCCGGCTTTTCATTTCTCCTTCCCAAACCCGACAGGATATGAGACATGGTTTACATACAGTAAACCATCTCATATCCCTTTTTTTTTTTTGCATATTCCACACTACTAATGTTAGTAGTGTGTATGTGCAAAATTTGGGCGCTGTAGCTGCTAAAATAAAGGGTTAAATGGCGGAAAAAATTGGCTTGGGCTCCCGCGTAATTTTCTCCGCCAGAGTAGTAAAGCCAGTGACTGGGGGCAGATATTAATAGCCTAGAGAGGGTCCATGGTTATTGGCCCCCCCTGGCTACAAACATCTGCCCCCAGCCACCCCAGAAAAGGCACATCTGTAAGATGCGCCTATTCTGGCACTTGGCCACTCTCTTCCCAGTCCCGTGTAGTGGTGGGATATGGGGTAATGAAGGGTTAATGCCACCTTGCTATTGTAAGGTGACATTAAGCCAGATTAATAATGGAGAGGCGTCAATGATGACACCTATCCATTATTAATCCAATTGTCTGAAAGGGTTAAAAAACACACATTATTAAAAAGTATTTTAATGAAATAAACACACAGGTTGTTTTAGTATTTTATTGCTCTCTCAATCCAGCTGAACACCCTCGCTTGGCAAAATAATAAACCAACAATATACATACCTTCTGATGAACTGTCACGTCCCACGAGGTAATCCATCTGAAGGGGTTAACTCAATTTACAGGCAGGAGCTGCGCTAAAGCACTCGCTCGTGCCTGTAACCCCGGGGAATGAATGAAAGCTGAGTGATCTATACTTACATTGAGTTGCGGTGAGGCGCCCTCTGGTGGATGAACTCATGAACTGGAGCCTTGGAAAAGTTCCCACGCTCGAGTTCATATGAGTTCATCAACCAGAGGGTGCCTCACCGCAACTCAATGTAAGTACAGATCATCCTGCTTTCATTCATTCCCCGGGGATTACAGGCACGAGCGAGTGCTTTAGCGCAGCTTCTGCCTGTAAATTGAGTTAACCCCTTCAGATGGATTACCTCGTGGGACGTGACAGGTCATCTGAGGGTATGTATATTGTGGGTTTATTATTTTGCCAAGCGAGGGTGTTCAGCTGGATTGAGAGAGCAATACAATATTAAAACAACCTGTGTGTTTATTTCATTAAAATACTTTTAAATAATTTGTGTGTGTTTTTTAACCTTTTCAGACAATTGGATTAATAATGGATGGGTGACATAATTGACGCCTCTCCATTATTAATCTGGCTTAATGTCACCTTACAATAGCAAGGTGGCATTAACCCTTCATTACCCCATATCCCACCGCTACACGGGAGTGGGAAGAGAGTGGCCAAGTGCCAGAATAGGCGCATCTTCCAGATGTGCCTTTTCTGGGGTGGCTGGGGGCAGATGTTTTTAGCCAGGGGGGGCCAATAACCATGGACCCTCTCTAGGCTATTAATATCTGTCCTCAGTCACTGGCTTTACCACTCTGGCGGAGAAAATTGCGCAGGAGCCCACGCCAATTTTTTCCGCCATTTAACCCTTTATTTTAGCAGCTACAGCGCCCAAATTTTGCACATACACACTACTAACATTAGTAGTGTGGAATATGCAAAAAAAAAGGGGGATATGAGATGGTTTACTGTATGTAAACCATGTCTCATATCCTGTCGGGTTTTTGAAGGAGAAATGAAAAGCCGGCAATTGAATTACCGGCTTTTAACATATATCGCGCTGAATTAAATATAAATACAGAATATATATATGTGTCTCAATGACATATATATATATATATATATATATATATATATGTATATATATATATATATATGTATACTGTATATATGTTTTCACGAACATTTGAGCACATAAATCCATTAGATGTCGGTTTTGCAAGCCTGCGAGAAAATATGGCAGTACGGATGCCATACGGATTACATACGGAGGATGCCATGCGCAAAATACGCTGACACACCCTGCCTATGGATCACTATTTTGGGAACATTTCTCCGTATTACGGCCGTATTAAGGCCGTAAGAAATGGACCATATTGTCTTACGCTGAGTGTGACGCCAGTCTAAGTATAGCAGGTTTTTTGTTTTTTTATTATTTTTAACATTACTTTTTTTTACTATTGATGCCGCATAGGCTGCCTCAATAGTAAAAAAATTGGGGACACACAGGGTTAATAGCAGCGGTTAGGGAGCGCGTTACCCACGGCATAAAGCAGTCTGTTACCGCCGGCATTAACCCTGTGTGAGCGGTAACCGGAGGGGAGTATGCGCTGAGTGTGGGGCGTAAGGAGTGGCCATTTTCTTCTGGACTGTGCGCGTTGCTGATTGGTTGTGGCAATGGTCCAGGGCCGGCGTTTGGCACAGGCAGACCAGGCAGTCGCCTGGGGCCCCCACCTACAAGGGAGCCCCCTTCATCTGCAACCCCTGTATGAAGTGCCCAGAGAGTTTTCAGCAGTGAATAATGCTGTGCATTGCTCTGTAGTCCCAAAACGTGTCTCCCAAACTCCCTTGAGACCCCCTCAGTGCAGTGATTTACTCACTGTGGTCCCAGAGCTCTGTGCTGATTGCTGTAGGATCAGGTTTCACAGTCACATACAGCAGCCATCAGCATAGGCTCTGACCACAGTCACTGAATCATTGCTTGTAATCTGACAGGGCGACCTGCTGTCACTACTGTCTGGATGACACAAGACAGGAATAATGTCTGCTGAATGAGGGCATTTATTATATAGAAATAAATGAATTCTCATGTGAAATAACAAGGGTAAATCATACACATATATAGTACAGGTGTGCATAAGAATCAGCATTTTTGGTGCATTTTTTTGCAGCCAAAACATGCTCTCTTGGCGGTAAAAACACTGCTTTCAAAGCACCCATTTTTTAGGGTAAGTGCAGAGGATTCGGAAATGGCAACCCTTTGGATGCAGTGGACATGTGCTGCGTCCAAAGTGCTGCCATGTTTTGAGCACAGGTGATTCCGCATGTGTTCATTGAACCGCGCGGAATCCCTGCATCCTATACATTGCACGGGAGAGATTTCTCTGGTGGAGACTCGCGTCTGCGCCAGATAAATTGGCATGCTGCAGCCTGGACAGACGCGCCGCATGTCCGTCTCTGCTGGGTGAGGTGCGGGTGTCGGTGCACGCATAGTAGAGATGGAATTTCTTGAAATCCCATCCACTATACGGTAACATGTGGCCGCTGCTGGTTGGACGCTGTAGAAGTACACAGCAGCCGACCTGCAGCATTTTCTGATTGTGGACACATACCCTTAGAGCTTTTGCTGTTTGTTTTTTACAGTATGCATTTTGTCTACAGTACATGTTTAATAAAGTTAGTGTTATTCACAAAAAAGGCAGCGAAAAACAACGTTGCAACATTTGCAGCATTTTTTAAACTTTTTCATTGCTTTCTACGGGTGAAAAAAATTGCTGAAAGGAGTGATATGCTGCAGATTTAAAAAACGCTGCCGTTGTGAAATCCAGTCAGGGGAAAATAAAAGGGTGTGCAGGAGATTTCTGAAAATCTCAGTTTTTGCTTGTGCTCTAAAATGCTGTAAACTTCTTATTTGCAGAAGAAAAAGCTGCAAAAATTCTGCATATGAACAAGGCCAAAAGCTGCTTTTCAAAGTGCCAGCAAAACATATGAGACTTCCGAAATCTCCTGCAGGCGCTTGTTTGTTTTCTGACTGGATTCCAGAACTGTAGCAGTAGCACATTTTAGGCCGGTTTCACACATCAGTGGCTCCGGTACGTGTGGTGACAGTTTTCTCACGTACCGGAGACACTGACTCACGTAGACACATTAAAATCAATGTGTCTCTGCACATGTCAGCGTGTTTTCACGGACTGTGTGTCCGTTTGAAAAACACGGAGACATGTCAGTGTTCGTGGGCGCGCACGGATCACACGGACCCATTAAAGTCAATGGGTCCATGTAAAACATGTACCGCACATGGATGCTGTCCGTGTGCCGTGCAGGAGACAGCGCTACAGTAAGCGCTGACCCCAGCGTGGTGCTGAAGCCGCCATTCATCCCTTCTCTCCAGCAGCGTTCGCTGGAGAGAAGGAATGAAAAATCAATGTTTTTTTATTATTTTTGTCTTTAAAATCAAGTTCCTTGTCACCTCCCCCTCCCACCCCCTGTGCGCCACTGGAAATAAAATACTCACCCAGCTCCCTCGATGCCTCCTCTCAGTGCCGCAGCTTGTCCTGTATGAGCGGTCACGTGGTGCCGCTAATTACAGTGATGAATATGCGGCTCCACCTCCCATAGGGGTGGAGCCGCATATTCATCACTGTAATGAGCGGCACCACGTGACCATCCATACAGGACAAGCTGCAGCGCTGAAAGGAAGCATCGAGGGAGGTGAGTGAGTATTTTATTTCCACCGAGCGGATGCACAGGGGGTGGGAGGGGGTTGGTTACCGGGAACTTTATTTCAACCGCAAAAAAAATAAAAAAACAATGATTATTCATTCCTTCTCTCCAGCGAACGCTGCTGGAGAGAAGAAATAAATGGCGGCTTCAGCACCCAAAACAGGGGGACAGCGCTTACTGTAGCGCTGGCTCCTGCACGGTCCGTGTGGTACCCAGTCGGCACATGGGCGGCGGCACACGGCTGCCGCACGTGTGCCACACTGATGTGCCACGTGAGCACATGGACACACAGACACGGATAACTCCGGTACCGATTTTTCCGGTACCGGAATTATCTGGACGTGTGAGACTGGCCTTAAATCTGCAGCGTGTCACTTCTTTCAGTGTGTTTTCACCTGTAGAAAGCAATGAATGAATAAAAAAAACTGCAGATATTGCAACAGCATTTTTCACTGCAATTTTTTAAGTGGTTTTGGTGAATTAAACTATTAGGTCTCGTTCACATGTTCAGTATTTCACATCAGTACTTGTAATGCAGAAACATCAGTGGAACAATGAGGCTATATGCACACGTTGAGGAATCTGCTGTGGATTTTTCCACGCAGATTCCTAAAAATCTGCAGGTAAAACACCCTGCGTTTTACCTGAAGATTTACGGTGGAATTACCGCGTTTTTTGTGCAGTTTTTACCCCTGCGGATTCCTATTATGGAGCAGGTGTAAAACGCTGCAGAATCTGCACAAATAATTGACATGCTTCAGAAAATACAACGCAGCGTTTCTGCGTGGTATTTTCCACAGCATGTGTACGGCGGATTTTGTTTTCCATACGCTTACATGGTGCTGTACAACGCATGGAAAACTGCTGCAGATCCACAGCAAAATCTGCAGCGTGTTCACATACCCTGAGAAACATGTCACCACTTCGCTATTTATCACCCTCCTGGTTTTGGCTTACACATACTGATGTGAAATACTGACCAAATACTGATCGTATGAATGTGGTCTTAAACATACTGTAGACAAAGCAAACATCCTCACTCCAAAAAAAAAAGCTGAAAAAAGTGTGAAAAACACCACAAAACAAGCTGAAAAACACGTGTTTTGAACCCAACGTTTGTACTGCTAATATAAAAGGTTTTGGCTACTGAAATAATTGCTGCATGTGAACATAGTCTTACTCTGAAACGCTATGCCTATCTGTGATGTTACATAGGACTGCATGTGATAGATACTAAATTATCTGTACTCAGAGAGTTAGCACTGTATTATCTGTGGTGTTAAAAATAAATAAATAAGCGGGGGGGGGGTTGGGGGCAACTCTTTGTCTTGGGGCTTGGGCCCCCAATCTTTTCTGACCCTAGCAACGCCCCTGCATACTGCTAATAGTGGCAGACCTGTTAGCCGATATTAGGCCCCTAAATATGGGGGCCACAGTGTAAGCACTGGCTCCAGGGCCCTCCACCAACTGTATCCGCATCCTGCTCATGTAATGTAACTTAAATGTTTGTGTGATTTTACAATGTTAGCATTTGGGGCCCCACTTTAAATTTTTGCCTAGGGCCCCACTTTGTCTAAAACCAGCCTTGCAATGGTCGTGGGTGTTTTGCCACGACCAATCAGCGACTTGGATTCCATGACAGACAGAGGCCGCGACTAATGAATATCCGTGACAGAAAGAAAGACAGAAGGACAGAAAGACGGAAGTGACCCTTAGACAATTATATAGTAGATTGGACAATTATGAATGTGGCAATACCATATTGTTTTATTTTGAATGTGGCGAATGGGGGGTGATTTAAACTTATCTTTTTTTCATTTCTTATATTTTTAAAAACTTTTTTTAAAAACTTTTTACTTGCTTCAATAGTCTTCATGAGACACTAGAAGCTGCGACGATCGCCTGTGCTACTAAAGTAGGGCTTCAGCCCTGCTCTGTATATCAGAAATGCTCACCTGCTATCCGGCTATGACAACCACAGGGGTCTCCTTTTTACCTGCTCTTGAATATAATAAAGATTTTTCATTTTTATACATCTGTTGGCTTGACATCTTTTATGAACATTGTGGTTCTGTTTGTTTTATGTTATTTATCACCGCCCTGTCCTCATATACTATATTGCTCAAATGAGTATAATTCCTCATGGGATAGGTTACCCCTTACATAGTGCATCACTTTTTCTTTTTGTATGCATCCCATAGTTGAGGTATTGTTTGTCCTTTTTCATCTGTATTTCATCATTAGTGATGGCATATTGCTTGGCAATGTTATCATGCACTGTATTGATGTGCTATGACTGATGAATGCTCATAGAGGAGCTTTTACTTTTTTTTTAATTTAAACTTAGTATTTCCTCTAATTGGCCCTGATCCACTGATTCAGAAACAGATGTTATTTTTCTTCCATACCCCTGAGCACTCTGGGTCGGGGTGGATTTGAGGGTGGACAGACAGGCATATGATCCCCGGGGTTGGTCCGCCAGTTTTGTTTTGGGTCACCGGCCATCTGTTGCTTTGGAGGACGTGGGCCAGGACTGTTGCAGACATGTCCTCACTGCACAATGTGTGAACTACGTCTGCTGGGCTCACATCACTCAGCGCACCTGGCTGCTTCTACCTGCCGTAGAGGAACGTGTGGGCCAGACGGAAGAAAGACGATTGAATGAGGTAAGCATAATGCTGGCGGCCCGGGATGGAGATCTGTTATGTTTTTACACAGCGAGGAGGTGACAGAAGGACGCTCACCTCTTGACTTTTCCAGGGCTGGATCCTCTATCATGTCTGCGGCACAGTGTGATTTATTGCAGTATCTACAACCTTCATACAGATTGTAGTCATGCTGTCAGTGGGAATTTATTGGCTCTGGACAACAATATACAGAATCCTGCATTGTCTGATCCTGGTTCCAGGACCTCACATATTATATGTAGCACAGAGAGCCATTTATTATATGTGATGTCCTGTAGTAAGCTTCAGGTTTAATTAGTCTAACGCATATAATGCTGTATATAAGTGCACCCAGCATAGTACATCCAGTATACAGGATTATACAAGACTGATATACGCTGCTCAGATATTAGATGATGTATAACAACATCTGCCGTCTGTTTCATAATGTATCATATATCATATACTAACCTCTATACCAGTGATGGCGAACCTATGACACGCGTGTCAGTGCTGACAAGCGTAGTCATTTTCAGTGACACGCCGGCCGCCGGCCGCGGCCCCATAGAAATTGCTTCTTTCCCAGGGTCTGAAGGAGAGGAAACTCTCCTTCAGGCCCTGGGAACCATATTAATATGTAAAATAAAGAATTAAAATAAAAAATATTGCTATACTCACCTGTCCGACGCAGCCTGGACGTCCGCGAGGGAACCGGCAGCGTTGTTTGCTTAAAAATCGCGGTTTTCCTTCCTTCCTTGAAGTCCCGGCTTGTGATTGGTTGCGTGCCGCCCATGTGACCGAGACGCGACCAATCACAGCAAGCCGTGACGTAATTTTAGGTCCTTCAGGATTTTAAAATTACGTTCCGGCGTTGTGATTGGTTGCGTCGCCCATGTGACCGCACGCAACCAATCACAACGCCGGAACGTAATTTTAAAATCCTGAAGGACCTAAAATTACGTCACGGCTTGCTGTGATTGGTCGCGTCTCGGTCACATGGGCGGCACGCAACCAATCACAAGCCGGGACTTCAAGGAAGGAAGGAAAACCGCGATTTTTAAGCAAACAACGCTGCCGGTTCCCTCGCGGACGTCCAGGCTGCGTCGGACAGGTGAGTATAGCAATATTTTTTATTTTAATTCTTTATTTTACACACATTAATGTTGTTTCGATACCGATACCCGATACCACAAAAGTATCGGATCTCGGTATCGGAATTCCGATACAGCAAATATCGGCCGATACCCGATACTTGCGGTATCGGAATACTAAACAATGGCATCCGATCCGATTTTTTATCGGATCGGATGCCATGCAGGAGGTCTGTGGGTCCAAACAACAGAGCTCCGGTGCAGAGCGTCTAGGCCTGGGACTTCCGGTAGGCCAGGCGCAGCTCCCGGAAGTCCCAGGCCTCTGCGTCGGATCTGTGTTGTTTGGGCGACATTGCGCTGCTCCCTGCTGCGCCGACCAGAAGTCCCAGGCTGCACTTCTGAGGCCTGAGGAGATAGCTGTCTGGAGGCCCTGTGATAGCTGTCTGGACTCAGGCCCTGTGATTGCTGTCTGGACTCAGGCCCTGTGATTGCTGTCTGGACTCAGGCCCTGTGATTGCTGTCTGGACTCAGGCCCTGTGATTGCTGTCTGGACTCAGGCCCTGTGATTGCTGTCTGGACTCAGGCCCTGTGATTGCTGTCTGGACTCAGGCCCTGTGATTGCTGTCTGGACTCAGGCCCTGTGATTGCTGTCTGGACTCAGGCCCTGTGATTGCTGTCTGGACTCAGGCCCTGTGATTGCTGTCTGGACTCAGGCCCTGTGATTGCTGTCTGGACTCAGGCCCTGTGATTGCTGTCTGGACTCAGGCCCTGTGATAACTGTCTGGACTCAGGCCCTGTGATAGCTGTCTGGACTCAGGCCCTGTGATAGCTGTCTGGACTCAGGCCCTGTGATTGCTGTCTGGACTCAGGCCCTGTGATTGCTGTCTGGACTCAGGCCCTGTGATTGCTGTCTGGACTCAGGCCCTGTGATAACTGTCTGGACTCAGGCCTTGTGATAGCTGTCTGGACTCAGGCCCTGTGATAGCTGTCTGGACTCAGGCCCTGTGATTGCTGTCTGGACTCAGGCCCTGTGATAGCTGTCTGGACTCAGGCCCTGTGATTGCTGTCTGGACTCAGGCCCTGTGATAGCTGTCTGGACTCAGGCCCTGTGATAGCTGTCTGGACTCAGGCCCTGTGATAGCTGTCTGGACTCAGGCCCTGTGATTGCTGTCTGGACTCAGGCCCTGTGATTGCTGTCTGGACTCAGGCCCTGTGATTGCTGTCTGGACTGAGGCCCTGTGACTACTACAGCAACCATCATCCAGTGAACTGTGGGGTGTCATTGGCCATTACTGAGATAAGTGAGAGGGAGGCATCAGTGATGGCAAACCTGTGGCAGTCCAGCTGTTGCAAAACTACAATTCCCATCATGGCTGGCCATTCAAAGCAAAGGCTTTGGCTGTAAAGACATGATGGGAATTGTAGTTTTGCAACAGCTGGAGTGCCACAGGTTCGCCATCACTGGAAGAATTCCCCCTCCCCCTCACTTATCTTAGTTCACGGCACCCCACACAAGTTAAATAATAGCAAGACCAACAAAAGAAACCAACTGACAGATGAACAAAGAAGTCACTAAGCAGGTAAGTTAATTCTAATTATACATATTTGTTATTTAAACTATACATGTCGCAAAATTATGTTTTTTTATCAAGGTGACACACCACCCAAGTTATGCTCGGTTTTTTGGCGAATTTTGACACACCGAGCTCAAAAGGTTGCCCATCACTGCTCTATACTGATGTGGTATACTATATGCGCATACAGTACATACAATGTTATATACAGGATAATATGCAGCCAGTATAATATCTGATGTCTGCAATCATGGAGTAGAATATAGCAGGCACCTGTCATCCTGTATATGACATCTAGTGTCTGTAGTCACAGTATGATGGTCGTATGTTATCCTTTATACTGGATATACTATGTGCAAACATCAGATTGGAATAATAAGTGTTAAGGTTGGCGGAACGCACCGAATATATATTTTTTATAAGTAGTAGGTGTGTTCGCAACCTGGGATCCACCGTGCAGGAAAGAACCTGCTGCTAGATATGGCGGTACAAAATAGTAGTGTGTAATTACTAAATAGTAGTGTGTAATTACTTCACAGAGTCTGTTAGCAAAGAGAACGCTGTGCCCTGTTTAGCTCACAGAGGAACACAGCTACTTAGTAGAGCAGATAGTGGTCATGCAGTCAATTGCAAACATGCAGCTCCTCTCCAGTGGAGCCGGAATTCTAATGGCTATACGCCAGCCCTGAATCCACTCACATGAAACTCCTCACCGGAAGTGCCATTATTCTAGGGGCTTATTTCAGCCGGATTCCTGACTGCATACAAAACACGACCACACTGGCACTGAGCTCATACATAAATTGACACTAGCGCATGGCCGTGCGGACCTGCGGATGTTTTATAGTTGCAGCTCTACAGGACCTTCCTGGAGGACCAATGGGAGCTGCTACAGGGCCTGAGCGTGTGACTCCCGACCTCCAATGAGAGGTCTTCTCGTGGGCATGCTGAGTGTGTGTAAAGCAGGACTTAGTCCCAGAAAAGCCTGCTTGCCGCAAACCAGTAAAGGGTACAATAGCAGAGCCTGGAGAGGCAGCAGTAACCCTTTGTACAATATCAGACTGAGCAAGATGCTGGGATTGACATCTCCGCTGAGCAGGCTCCACTGTGGCTGATGCAGAATGGGAGACCGCAGCAGACATGGTTCAAGATTCCCCCTGTGCAGCGCTGGGAACTCAACTCCTAACAATAAGTGATTGATGCATCACATCAAATACTATGACCTATTTTGAATGTTGTGGAGTTTGGTGACTTGGTTGAGCAAGCATGTTTGAACAAACACAAAACAATTTTCACAGGTAACTGTAGTAGACTGTACTTATTGTTGGCTATCTTTACTCCAGGTATATGGCTTTTTTTAAGTGTAAAAAAGCACAGCATATAATTTTTTATTGCACTTCTAGAAACACATACCTTACTTAAAGATAATAATAGAGAAGCATAGGAGCAAAAGACTGACCATTACAATCTACGGCTCTCCATTTTTATGTTTCTTTTTAAATGTGTTACTTCGCCCATTTCTGCTACTGTAACATGAGCAACCCTTAGGCCAGATCCTAGATTTGCACCATGTTTCTAAATGTAACCATGTGTTATACAAATACAGAATAGAACTGTGTGCCGTTTCCATTCTGCTTTAAGTGGACTGTTCTGTCTATTTTACAATGGAGCTGAATGGATACTATGAGCACCATATGCTTTTTACAAGCCACACACTTATTTCCAACACTTTGCAATATTGATGCTCCAGTTACAGAATCTATAAGTAGTAAAGTAGTAGTAATAAATGTATACTGTTATTGTATCTTTGTAGTACGCATGGATCTGTTACTGCCTTTATGTACAGTATTAAAGGGGATTTTCAGACTCTAGACAAATTTCTGCAGTCACACTATATGATTGCCCATTGCTGAATCCTGATAGTGTGCTGTGCTCACACTGTCATGGTTCCTCTATAGTCTCAACATAGTGACTGCTAGAATGTGATTTGCATAGTTGGGGTCAAACAGCGACTAGATTCCAGGCTGCCTTTCTAACGATAAGGTCGCATTCACACATTCAGTATTTGGTCAGTATTTAACAACAGTATTTGTAAGACCAAGAGTGGATGAAAAATGCTGAATCGGTGCACATGTTTCTTTTCCTCTGATTGTTCCTCTCCTGATTTTGGCTTTACAAATAGCGCTGTAAAACAGTGACCAAATGTTAAACTTGTGAACATGGCCTAACATTCAAAGAAGCAGATGAGAAACTAGTAAATATTTGATTGCAATTGTGCATATCACATGCTTGTGTTCCAGTGACTAGCCTATAGCACTGGGAATAAAGATGAATCATGACATTGTTTGAATCATTGGAACGATGTGAAACCCCTAAAGCTTGGCTCTGGTACCATATTTATGTAGTAGGTTGTTTTTCTGCTTCTATGTACTTAACTTGTTCATGTACCATATCTGTATAGTGGGAGTGAGATCTTTGGTAAGGATGTTTTTTATATTGTCTGATATATTAATCCCACTTGATGGTGAATTTTATATAGTTAATCAATAGTTCTATTTTGAATGCTGATGTTCCACAGCCAAGCAACTAGTTATAAAACTGTTACGGCCTTACAACACTGACCACTACACCACCTGTAATTGTCAGCTCAATGTACAGTGGGTAAAAAAAGTATTTAGTCAGCCACCAATTGTGCAAGTTCCCCCATTTTAAAAGATGAGAGAGGACTGTAATTGACATCATAGGTAGACCACAACTATGAGAGTAAATATATATATACAGGTCCTTCTCAAAAAATTAGCATATAGTGTTAAATTTCATTATTTACCATAATGTAATGATTACAATTAAACTTTCATATATTATAGATTCATTATCCACCAACTGAAATTTGTCAGGTCCTTTATTGTTTTTATACTGATTATTTTGGCATACAACTCCTGATAACCCAAAAAACCTGTCTCAATAAATTAGCATATTTCACCCGTCCAATCAAATAAAAGTGTTTTTTAATAACAAACAAAAAAACCATCAAATAATAATGTTCAGTTATGCACTCAATACTTGGTCGGGAATCCTTTGGCAGAAATGACTGCTTCAATGCGGCGTGGCATGGAGGCAATCAGCCTGTGACACTGCTGAGATGTTATGGAGGCCCAGGATGCTTCAATAGCGGCCTTAAGCTCATCCAGAGTGTTGGGTCTTGCGTCTCTCAACTTTCTCTTCACAATATCCCACAGATTCTCTATGGGGTTCAGGTCAGGAGAGTTGGCAGGCCAATTGAGCACAGTAATACCATGGTCAGTAAACCATTTACCAGTGGTTTTGGCACTGTGAGCAGGTGCCAGGTCGTGCTGAAAAATGAAATCTTCATCTCCATAAAGCATTTCAGCCGATGGAAGCATGAAGTGCTCCAAAATCTCCTGATAGCTAGCTGCATTGACCCTGCCCTTGATGAAACACAGTGGACCAACACCAGCAGCTGACATGGCACCCCACACCATCACTGACTGTGGGTACTTGACACTGGACTTCAGGCATTTTGGCATTTCCTTCTCCCCAGTCTTCCTCCAGACTCTGGCACCTTGATTTCCGAATGACATGCAAAATTTGCTTTCATCAGAAAAAAGTACTTGGGACCACTTAGCAACAGTCCAGTGCTGCTTCTCTGTAGTCCAGGTCAGGCGCTTCTGCCGCTGTTTATGGTTCAAAAGTGGCTTTACCTGGGGAATGCGGCACCTGTAGCCCATTTCCTGCACACGCCTGTGCACGGTGGCTCTGGATGTTCCTCAGGTTCCCCAAGGTCTGGAATCGGTCCTTCTCCACAATCTTCCTCAGGGTCCGGTCACCTCTTCTCGTTGTACAGCGTTTTCTGCCACATTTTTGCCTTTCAACAAACTTACCATTGAGGTGCCTTGATACAGCACTCTGGGAACAGCCTATTTGTTGAGAAATTTCTTTCTGGGTCTTACCCTCTTGCTTGAGGGTGTCAATGATGGCCTTCTTGACATCTGTCAGGTCGCTAGTCTTACCCATGATGGGGGTTTTGAGTAATGAACCAGGCAGGGAGTTTTTAAAAGCCTCAGGTATCTTTTGCATGTGTTTAGAGTTAATTAGTTGATTCAGAAGATTAGGGTAATAGGTCGTTTAGAGAACCTTTTCTTGATATGCTAATTTATTGAGACAGGTTTTTTGGGTTATCAGGAGTTGTATGCCAAAATCATCAGTATTAAAACAATAAAAGACCTGACAAATTTCAGTTGGGGGATAATGAATCTATAATATATGAAAGTTTAATTGTAATCATTACATTATGGTAAATAATGAAATTTAACACTATATGCTAATTTTTTGAGAAGGACCTGTATATATTCATCTCAATATTTTGTTATATATCCTTTGTTGGCAATGACAGGGGTCAAACATTTTCTGTAAGTCTTTACAAGATTGGCATATACTGTTGGTGGTATGTTGGCCCATTCCTCCATGCAGATCTCCTCTAGAGCTGTGATGTTTTGGCCTGTTGCTGGGCAACATGGATTTTCAACTCCCTCCAAAGGTTTTCTATGTGGTTGAGATCTGGAGACTGGAGACTTTGTTTTCATCAGACCATATGACATTCTCCCAATACTCTTCTGGATAATCAAAATGCTCTCTAGCAAGCTTCAGACAGGCCCAGACATGTACTGGCTTAAGCAGGGGGACACGTCTGGCACTGCAAGATCTGAGTCCCTGGCAGTGTAGTGTGTTACTGATGGCAGCCTTTGTTACGGTGGTCCCAGCTCTATGCAGGTCATTCACTAGGTCCCCCCATGTGGTTCTAGGATTTTTGCTCATTGTTCTTGTGATCATTTTGACCCCACAGGGTGAGATCTTGCATGGAGCCCCAGATCGAGGGAGATTTTCAGTGGTCTTGTATGTCTTCCATTTTCTTATTAATGCTCCCACAGTTGATTTAATCACTCCACGTTGCTTGCCTATTGCAGATTCAGTCTTCCCAGCCTGGTGCAGAGCTGCAATTTTGTTTCTGGTGTCCTTCGACAGCTCTTTAGTCTTCACCATAGTGGAGTTTGGAGTGTGACTGTTTGAGCTTGTGGACAGTTCTCTTTTATACTGATAAGTTCAAACAGGTGCCATCAAGTATGAGTGGATGACATTATCTCATTATTACCGCGGCTTTATCTTTTTAAAGCTTTCAATTCCCCCTCCTCTTATGGAGCAGTCGGAGGTAAACACAATATACATGGGCCACTGCTGTATACTTGCCCTCCGTGCATAAATTTAATGGACAACCCTTGCCTTTGTTCAAACGTTATGTAATGAAGGTCCAAACTGTTCCTTCAATCAAATGGAAATATATACCACAAAAACTCTCTGCCAGTGAGGGTCTTCAATCTACAAGGTCAAAAAAATAAGTAGGCGAGTGAAAAATTTGCTCATATAGATGTGCGGCATCAGCAGGGAAATTGTTGTAGGCTGTTGTCATGATGGGTGGGTTTTGAAGTTGTATTGGAAGGTTTCAATTGGCGGAGAGTCTGCCTTTTTGGATATTGAATTTCTGAATAAGGGAGATGTACAGGAGGCATTTTGTTTGAGGAACAGACACAGTTTAGGGCAAATAATGAGGTCACACAAGTAGGGGACAAGTTATAGACTGCCTTGTATCTCATTGATAGTATTTTTCATTTAGTAACATGTTGCATGTGGTCCTATCTAGAGGAGATGCTATGTTTGGTAGTTTGCCTAGCTTGAATGTATTCAAAATAGTGTCATGTGCCAATTATTTAAGCAAACATATTGAAATAAAATCCTATTCCAATATCATCTCGGACTTAACATGCATGTTCATGTCTGTAGCCAGCTGTGTTGTTATAGACATCTCTACTTTGTACGGGTTTGCGCATGACTGGTTGTGTGTGTCTCTTTGCACATGATCAATATGTGAATTAGTACTGTGCAGATAAAATTTGGATGGCACTTCTTTGTCATCAGTATGACTGTATGGACTCCACCAATCAGCAAATAATGGCACATAGCATTTCTTTTGATATGCCATCAAGTGTTAATAAACATTAGTTTGTCACTTTTTTCAGTCTAAACAGTCGTGGAGTGCCTATAGCAAATAGAAATAAACTGAATATAAAGTGCCTCACATCTATCTCATGTGGCCACAACTAGAGTATGACCTCAATATTGAGGGGACACCAAGTGTAAAAACACATTATTGCCTTTTTTTTTTTTTAAAGACCAGGGTAGAATGGTTTCACTCACAAAATCATATTCATTGAAGAATCTTGCAAAGTCATCCTAAATGGTCTTTTAATTTATTTCAGCATGTTTTTTCTGTAAACGTAATTTCTGCATGCTGTGCAAATTGGACCTCAAACTTTGGATCCCTCAGAAGTTCTTGCACTGCAGTGTCTAGGAGCGGCTCACACAAGAGGCAAGGGATTAAAGTAAGAGTTTAAGGGCTCATACTCACTTGCGAGACATACGTCTGAGTCTCGCATGTTAAAACCCTCCTCTGGCGCCGGCATTTCGGAGCGGAGCGTGAAGCTCCATGTGTTGCTATGCAGCCGCACGCTCCGCTCTGGAGTGCTGGCACCAGAGGAGGGTTTTAACCTGCGAGACTCGGACGTATGTCTCACACATGGAAATGAGCCCTTATAGTTACTATTGCTGTGATCTGACAGTAAGTTTATCCTCCTTTCTCGGAGCCAGCAGGGATATTTCAAACATAAAGTCATGTGACATTAAAATGCTGGAGGGTAAAATACATGTTCCGTGGAAATAACAATTAAATTTTCAAAGTACTTTAAAGTAACAGAATTGAGGATCTTGCCAATGCCACTCATGTCTAATAGTTGCTGTAGTATTACGTGCTGGTGCAATGTAGCTGCTTTACCATTGTGTGGAGTGCAAAGTCTCCGCTCTTTAGGTACATAATATTTGCATTCGGTGCTAGCGTTGGGGTGGCGCTCGGTATATCACACACTGGATTAGTACAGCAATAATGAGCTGCTGTGCACTAGAGGCATGTGAGAAGTGTTCCTCCTGTGGCATGGCATTTAAGAGTTCCTGGAAAACATTAATTGAAACCCTTAATTACCTGAGTGACATTGCAATCTGTAGTAACAAGTGCACCTGCAACTTTTGTTTTTCTCTGTATAAAGACAAAAAAAAACACCTTGCAGAAAGTGAAGCTGCTCAATCCTTTCCCTTCCCTTGTTTCTTAGCTCTAGAGTTTGATCAGACTTTACATTCTGATTTTATGGTTTTGTTCATTTTATATTACAGATACCTTTTTTCTGCCTTTGGGTATATTCCCATTTCCCAGAATGTGTGACTCTCTGGTACACTATTGCTGCCCTATCGTAAAAACTGGATGTAAATGCATTCATTTTTTGCTGTGGAAATTATTTTAACATTGGAATTATAAGGGAAAAGTGTAATATAAAACTCTTTACTGGACCGTTTTGCATTGTGTGAATTTTTCTATAGGGATTTACTCACAAATTCTGTTTTTTATATGGTTATTTGTCATGATGTTTGTAAAAATGCAATTGATTAAAGGGAAACTGTCAGCAGGATCAACCCTCCTCCTAAGCCAGCTATATGGGCATGCAGTTCTTATGAAGGTGACATAAATGGTTCCATGATATCTGAGATCTGATGTTATAAGAAAAATGTGGATTTCTCTGGAATATGTAAATGAACTGTTCAGGGTTACTGGCCGGACTCTAATCTGATTGAGAATCTGCCTCCAGAGCTTCTAATAAACAAAATTGGGCATTACCAGTGTGATCTGTAATGGCCGCTCTCTGCTCTCCTACTCTCACTGCAGAGCTGTGTGTGGTCATAAATGACACATCTGCTGGTCACTCTCAGTGCTTCAGTTTCCATCTCACAGGCAGCCAGTGTTGCAATAGTGTAAGGGTATGTGTCCACGTTCAGGATTGCATCAGGATTTGGTCAGGATTTTTCATCAGTATTTGTAAGCCAAAACCAGGAGTGGAACAATTAGGGTATGGCTCCACGGTCCGGAGGGGCGGCGGTATCGCCGCAGCGGCGAAACCGCTCGGCGCTAAGCCCCGCCCCCTTTCTGGGACGCGATGGTGCCGGATGTGTACAGTACACATCCGGGATCATCGCACCCCTCGCCATAGGGCCCTGTGATATGCCTTGCGGGGACGCTGCGTCCCCGCAAGGTGTACGGACATGCTGCGATCTGAAAAGACGCGCAGCATGTCCGGAGTCGCAGGGCCGCCGCGTGCGGGTTTCCACGCATAGTGGAGACGGGATTTCATAAAATCCCCTCCACTATGCTGGAACATCTGGACGCTGCTTGTTTGACGCTGCAGCGTCAAACAAGCAGCGTTTACTTACCGTGGAAACATACCCTTAGAGGAAAAGTATAAAAGAAACATATGCACCACTTCTGCATTTATCACCCACTCCTGGTTTTGGCTTACAAATACTGATGGAAAATCCTGACCAAATCCTGATGCAATCCTGAACGAGGACACATACCCTTAGGCTGACTTCACACGTAGCAGAATTGCCGCGGAAATATCCGCGGCAATTCTGCGCCTCCTGCCGCGGGTATATCGCATGCAGAATTTGCATGCATATACCCGCAGAAAACTAGCGTTTTGCAAGCATAATTAGCTTGCAGAATGCTAGCGTTTTCCAAGCGATCTGTAGCATCGCTTGGAAAACTGACTGACAGGTTGGTCACACTTGTCAAACATAGTGTTTGACAAGTGTGACCAACTTTTTAGTATAGATGCAGCCTATGCAGCATCTATAGTAAAAGATAGAATGTTAAAAATAATAAAAAAAATAAAAAAAAAAAGGTCACCTCAGCGGCGTCCGTTCCTAATGCTGTGTGTTCAGGACCTTCCATTGACGTAGCGGTCACGTGACCGCGACGTCATCGCTGTCATGTGACCGCGACGTCATCGCAGGTCCTTCACACACACCTCGGAAGACGCTGAGAAGGTCGGTCCGCCAGAAGGTGAGTATATCGCTATTTTTTATTTTAATTCTTTTTTTTTTACCACTTATATGGTGCCCAGTCCGTGGAGGAGAGTCTCCTCTCCTCCACCCTGGGTACCAACCGCACTTGATCTGCTTACTTCCCGCATGGTGTGCACAGCCCCGTGCGGGAAGTAAGCAGATCAATGCACTCCTATGTGTGCAGAATCGCCGTGATTCCGCAATTTTAATGAACATGCTGCGTTTTTTTCTGGATTGCGATTCCGCTCAGGAAAAAAATGCAGCATGTGCACAAAAAATGTGGATTGCATTCTGTTACATAGGATGCTTAATGTTAGCTTTTTTTTGCGGTTTTATAGCGTTTTTATAGCGAAAAACCGCGAAAAAACCGCAAAAAAATCTGCTACGTGTGCACACAGCCTTAGGGTATGTGTCCAGGTTCAGGATTGCATCAGGATTTGGTCAGGCTTTTATGCAGGTAAAATCCTGACCAAATCTGCACCTGAGGTCACTGGCAGGTCACCTGTTCTGTTCTTGCGTTGTTTCAGCATTGTAAGGACATGCTGCGTTCTGAAAAGACGCGCCGCATGTCCGTTTACGCGGGTCTGCTGCATGCGTCTTTTAATGCATAGTGGAGACGGGATTTCATGAAATCCCCTTCAGTATGCTGTAACATCTGGACGCTGCGTGTTTGACGCTGCGGCTCTACGCAGCGTCAAACACGCAGCGTTTCCTGAACGTGGAAACATACCCTTACAATACAGCAAAGCTGTGAGAACTGCAGCTGCTAACTTGTTTGTAAGGAGCCAAAGTTCAAGTTTTAGTTACATATCTCATATTGGTAACACCACGCTTTTATCTACAGTTAGGTCCATATATATTTGGACAGAGACAACATTATTCTAATTTTGGTTCTAGACATTACCACAATAAATTTTAAACAAAACGATTCAGATGCAGTTGAAGTTCAGACTTTCAGCTTTCATTTGAGGGTATCCACATTAAAATTGGATGAAGGGTTTAGGAGTTTCAGCTCCTTAATATGTGCCACCCTGTTATTAAAGGGACCAAAAGTAATTGGACAGATTAAATAATTGTAAATAAAATGTTCATTTCTAGTACTTGGTTGAAAATCCTTTGTTGGCAATGACTGCCTGAAGTCTTGAACTCATGGACATCACCAGACGCTGTGTTTCCTCCTTTTTGATGCTCTGCCAGGCCTTCACTGCAGTGGTTTTCAGTTGCTGTTTGTTTATGGGCCTTTCTGTCTGAAGTTTAGTCTATAACAAGTGAAATGCATGCTCAATTGGGTTCAGATCAGGTGACTGACTTGGCCATTCAAGAATATTCCACTTCTTTGCTTTAATAAACTCCTGGGTTGCTTTGGCTTTATGTTTTGGGTCATTGTCCATCTGTAGTATGAAACGACAACCAACCAGTTTGGCTGCATTTGGCTGGATCTGAGCACACAGTATGGCTCTGAATACCTCAGAATACATTCGGCTGCTTCTGTCCTGTGTCACATCATCAATAAACACTAGTGACCCAGTGCCACTGGCAGCCATGCATGCCCAAGCCATCACATTGCCTCTGCAGTGTTTTACAGATGATGTGGTATGCTTTGGATCATGAGCTGTACCACGCCTTCGCCATACTTTTCTCTTTCCATCATTCTGGTAGAGGTTGATCTTGGTTTCATCTGTCCAAAGAATGTTCTTCCAGAACTGTGCTGGCTTTTTTAGATGTTTTTTAGCAAAGTCCAGAAGAGCCTTTTTATTCTTGATGCTTATGAGTGGCTTGCACCGTGCAGTGAACCCTCTGTATTTACTTTCATGCAGTCTTCTCTTTATGGTAGATTTGGATATTGATACGCCGACCTCCTGGAGAGTGCTGTTCACTTGGTTGGCTGTTGTGAAGAGGTTTCTCTTCACCATGGAGATTATTCTGCGATCATCCACCGCTGTTGTCTTCCGTGGGCACCCAGGTCTTTTTGCATTGATGAGTTCACCAGTGCTTTCTTTCTTTCTCAGGATGTACCAAACTGTAGATTTTGCCACTCCTAATATTGTAGCAATTTTTCAGATGGGTTTTTTTCTGTTTTCGCAGCTTAAGGATGGCTTGTTTCACCTGCATGGAGAGCTCCTTTGACCGCATGTTTACTTCACAGCAAAACCTTCCAAATGCAAGCACCACACCTCAAATCAACTCCAGGCCTTTTATCTGCTTAATTCAGAATGACATAATGAAGGGATTGCCCACAACTGTCCATGAAATAGCCTTGGAGTCAATTGTCCAATTACTTTTGGTCCCTTTAAAAACAGGGTGGCACATGTTAAGGAGCGGAAGCTCCTAAACCCTTCATCCAATTTTAATGTGGATACCCTCAAATGAAAGCTGAAAGTCTGAACTTCAACTGCATCTGAATTGTTTTGTTTAAAATTCATTGTGATAATGTCTATAACCAAAATTAGAAAAAGGTTGTGTCTGTCCAAATATATATGGACCTAACTGTATATATAATCGTCTAAGGGGCACTTACGTCTGTTTGTCTGTCTGTCTGTCACAGAAATCCCGCGTCGCTGGATGAAACAGCGACAGGCACAGTCCGGCCGCGAATACGCCCCTTCCTACTCTCTGTCAGTGCCCCGTCCATACTCCCCTCTAGTCAGCGCTCACACAGGGTTAATGGCAGTCCGTTAACGCTGCTATTAACCCTGTGTGACCAACTTTTTACTATTGATGCTGCCTATGCAGCATCAATAGTAAAAAGATCTAATGTTAAAAATAATAAAAAAATAAAAAAAATCATTATATACTCACCTTCCGTCGCCTTTCCCGCTGCTCCTCGCGACGCTCCGGTCCATGCATTGCGGTCTCGCGAGATGATGACATAGTGGTCTCGCGAGACCGCTATGTCATCATCTCGTGAGACCGCAATGCATTCTTGGGACCAGAGCGTTGCGAGGAGCATTGCTAAACGCCTCGCCTGGATCTGGGGGCCGCTGGAAGGTGAGTATATAACTATTTTTTATTTTAATTGTTTTTTTAACAGGGATATGGTGACCACATTGCTATATACTACGTGGGCTGTGCTATATACTACGTAGCTGTGCAATATATTACGTGGCTGGGCAATATACTATGTGGCTGTGTTATATACAGTGTGGGCTGTGCTATATACTACATGGGCTGTGTTATATGCTACATGGCTGTGCTATATACTACGTGGGCTGTGCTATATACTACGTGGGCTGTGCTATATACTACGTAACAGTGCTATATGCTATGTGGCTGTGCTATATACTACGTGGGCTGTGCTATATACTACATGGCTGTGCTATATACTATGTGGGCTGTGCTATATACTACGTGGGCTGTGCTATATACTACGTAACTGTGCTATATGCTATGTGGCTGTGCTATATACTACGTGGGCTGTGCTATATGCTATGTGGCTGTGCTATATACTACGTGGGCTGTGCTATATACTACATGGCTGTGCTATATACTATGTGGGCTGTGCTATATACTATGTGGCTGTGCTATATACTACGTGGGCTGTGCTATATGCTACATGGGCTGTTATATACTATGTGGCCTGTGCTATATACTATGTGGCCTGTGCTATATGCTATGTGGCTGTGCTATATGCTACGTGGGCTGTGTTATATGCTATGTGGGCTGTGTTATATTTTACATGGCTGTGGTATATTTCTCTGCTGTATCTGTGCATCATGAATCGTGGTATGTGCTAAAGAGGGGGCCCACTGAGATTCTCTCGCCCGGGGCCCTCAAAAACCTGGAGCCGGCCCTGGCTTCACTGATTGTTTGCAGCCAGCCGGGCATGACCAATCAGCAACAGGCGCAGTCCAGCCGCAAATTGGCACAGAATTTGAACCATGCTTCGCTAATTGGTCGCGCCCAGCCGGCCGAATCCTGTGTTTAAATTGCATTATTCTGAAAACTTCATAAATAAACTACATGCACATTCTAGAATACCTGATGCGTTAAAATGGGCCACCATCTAGTTTAAAATAAGCTCTGGAGGCAGATTCTCATGCAGACCATTGTCCGACCTATAACCTGGAATGGCTCATAAACGTTACAGTAAGAAAAATGAAGATTTCTAAGGAATAAACCACTGGATCGCAAATATCAAGGTATCATTTTGTTCAAGTTAGGAGTGTTGACCTACTGACAGATTCCATTTATTGTCAAACCATTACATCATACCATGTGTTAAATAGGTTTTTAGGGTACTGTCACACAGTGCCATTTTGATCGCTACGACGGTACGATTCGTGACGTTCTAGCGATATCGTTACGATATCGCAGTGTCTGACACGCAGCAGCGATCAGGGACCCTGCTGAGAATCGTACGTCGTAGCAGATCGTTTGGAACTTTCTTTCGTCGCTTGATCACCCGCTGACATCGCTGGATCGTTGTGTGTGACAGCGATCCAGCGATGTGTTCGCTTGTAACCAGGGTAAACATCGGGTAACTAAGCGCAGGGCCGCGCTTAGTAACCCGATGTTTACCGTGGTTACCAGCGTAAACGTAAAAAAAACAAACAGTACATACTTACATTCCGGTGTCTGTCCTCCGGCGTCTCAGCTTCTCTGCACTGTGAGCGCCTGCCAGCCAGAAAGCGAGCACAGCGGTAACGTCTGACATCACCGATCTGCTTTCCGGCCGCTGTGCTTACGCAGTGCAGAGAAGCTGAGACGCCGGGGGACAGACACCGGAATGTGAGTATGTACTGTTTGTTTTTTTTACGTTTACGCTGGTAACCAGGGTAAACATGGGGTTACTAAGCGCGGCCCTGCGCTTAGTAACCCGATGTTTACCCTGGTTACCCGGGGACTTCGGCATCGCTCCAGCGCCGTGATTGCAACGTGTGACCGCAGTCTACGACGCTGGAGCGATAATCATACGATCGCTGCGACGTCACGAATCGTGCCGTCGTAGCGATCAAAATGGCACTGTGTGACAGTACCCTTACCCACTCCTGATTTTATTTTTAAATGACCTACTAAGATGGAAAAGCTAAATTTATCTATATTTACTTTATATTTCCCCACTGTTCCACTTTCAGTGCTGCCAAGGTTACGGTTCCGCCTTCCAGCTTCTTCTTCCACCTGGATGGAATTACTGGTGCCTAAGATGAAGCTTGGAGAGGTGGGGACCAAGGTTAGACTGGAATAGAATGGACTATTATGAGTAAAGTTAGTGTTAATATAACTAAATGTACTACGGCATATATAAATATATGTACAATATATAAGTATATCTATCTGTTATACATATTATATATATATATATATATATATACATATATATATATATATATATATATATATATATATATATATATATATATATATATATATATATATATATATATATATCCAATATATAAAGCTGAATGTGTGTATGTATGTGTGTATGTATGTCCGGGATTGGCATCTGAACCGTCGCAGCTACAGCCACAAAATTTTGCACAGTCACACGTCTGGACCCCGAGAGCGTCATAGGCTATGTTGTGAGGTGAAATTTTAACCCCGCGCTTTCCAATTCACCAAACAATTTTGCCCCTATCTACATAATGGGGAAAAAGTGAAAGGAAAAGTGTTGGAGGTGTCGCAGCTACAGGCACAAAATTTTGCACAGTCACACGTCTGGACCCTGAGAGCGTCATAGGCTATGTTGTGAGGTGAAATTTTAACCCCGCGCTTTCCAATTCACCAAACAATTTTGCCCCTATCTACATAATGGGGAAAAAATGAAAGGAAAAGTGTTGGAGGCAAATTAACAGCTGCCAGATGTGAACAAGGGGGACTTAAAGAATGAGAGCGATGGCGCCAAAGAGTATATACTGTACAGTTGCTAAGGTGGGGCCCCGACATGGGATAATCACCACACCACCACGGGGATATGAACACACACACAAAATGTGCCACACACTACCACGTGCTCAAACACATATACCACCCTCAGCGCACATTTCACCACACATACACCAACCTCGCCACATAAAAGTTGAAACAAATGTCGCCACTCAAAACTCGCCACACGCAAAACTCTCCACATGCAAAACTCGCCACACGTGCAAAACTCACCTCATGGAAAACTCGCCACACGCAAAACTTGCACACGCAGAAAAATTGCCACATGCACAAAAGTTGCAACACATGCAAAAGTTGCCTCACACAAAACATGCACATACTCAAAAGGCACCACACATAAAACTCGCCACGCGCAAAACTCGCCACGCGCAAAACTTGCTGCACACAACTTGCTACACTAACCTGTCACATGCAACTCGACACACAAAAAGTTGCTACACGCATGTCGCCACACAAAACTCATCTCACAAAAGTCGCTACATGCATGTCGCCACACGCAACTCAACACACAACATGACACACGAAACTCGCCCTAAAACACACACAAGTCTGGTATTATCCTTCAAAAATAAAAATCTGATTAATAAGCTGAAAAACTACAAGAGCAACAAATGTACCATATAGGAATCCGGCAGCTGTCAGTCACATGACCAGTCTATTATGTGTATGTGTGAGCTAATATATACTGCCAGGGGGTGGGCTTACTGTTGGCTGGGGATTTATCAGGCTGCCAATTTAGCTTACAAATACTGAGGTAAAAATACTGACCAAATAACGTGTGAACAAGGTCTAATACAGGAGGAGATGACATACAGATATATACTATATACAGGAGGAGATGACACACAGGTATATACTATTTACAGGGGAGATGACACACAGGTATATGCTATATACAGGAGGAGATGACACACAGGTATATACTATTTACAGGAGCAGATTACCTACAGGTATATAGTATATACAGGAGGAGATGACATACAGGTATATGCTATGTATAGGAGGAGATGACATGCAGGTATATACTATATACAGGAGGAGATGACACACAGATATATACTATATATAGGTGAGATGACACACAGGTATATACTATATACAGGAGGAGATTACATACAGGTATATACTATATATATGAGGAGATGACATACAGGTATATTCTATATACAGGGGAAATGACACACAGCAGGTATATACTATACACAGGGGAGATGACATACAGGTATATACTATATACAGGAGATGACATACAGGTGTATACTATATATAAGGGAGATGACAAACATGTATATACTGAGGTGAAAATGAGAGGTGTGAGGTGAAAATGAAAAGGTGTGAGTGCAAAATGAGAGGAGTGAGGGAAAATAGTGGAGTGATCGGAAAATGACAGATGTGAGGTCGAAATGACAAGTGTTAGGGGGGAATGAGAGGAGTGAGGGGGAAAATAAGAGGAGTGAGGGGGAAAATGAGAGGTGTGAGGGAGAAAATGAGAGATGTGAGGGGGAAAATGAAAGATGTGATGGGGAAAATGAGAGGCGTGATGGGAAAATAAGAAAAGTGAGGTGCTATAACTAACCACAGATATTTACTATGCCCAGGCAATGCCGGGCTCTTCAGCTAGCTTAGATTTATAATCTCCATGCTTTTCTCATGGTCAACTTTATGTGGCCTGTTCAAGAGTTGGAACAGCCAAAAATCTGTTTGTCTTTGCACCTGAAGGAAAAACTAAGAATGTCGTTTATCAAAAGGCTCTCGAATAAGTAGTAGAAGATTACTTCACATTACTTGGCCAATTTAGTTAAATCTGTGTGGAATATCTCTGGTGTTGAAATATATGTTGTAAAATGCATATATTAGCTTAGTTTTTGCCGTTTAATAATTACATTTCTATCTATTTGTTTTGTGGTTTTTTTGTGCAGAATAAATTTTTGTTAACACATTCTATTTTGCTAACAGCAGTTATTACCCCGGGCGAAGCCGGGTAGTACAGCTAGTATATATATACATATATATATATATATATATATATATATATATATATATATATATATATATATATATATATTGTAGGATTGCTCTTACTGAGTGTATTGGGGGACACTCGCTTGGCACGGGATTAACGTAGTCAGGCACGATTTTTCGCTTAAACACAGTCTATATGGTTTAATGAAGTGTCATAAACCGGGTTATGCACAGTTCATTATATACATTCCATAGAACACAATAGGCACCAACTAGTGATATTAACTTTCAGCTTTATCTCAAACACTTCATTTACGGCTTTGACTCACGGACACTAAACATGCTGGACCTCTCACTTCGCCCAGTTACCATGGGTGTCCGTACGCCGTACACTTCACCAATGTCCCAAGTCACATACAGCGCACATGACCCTGGGTCGTAGTCTCTAAACATGCTTAACCTCACTCCGTTCAGTTGCCGTGGGAGACCACACAGTTCATAGAACATCACAAGCACCAACAGTCTGTATAGTACCTGACGGGAGCTCCTGCTCCACCTGCTGACTCCTTGTCAGTCCACTCCTCCGGGAAAGCTGCCTCACAGGGATCACCAACTTGCCTGGGCAGCATATCTTAGTCAGTCCAGACCCACCGAAGGAAGGAAGCTTCCCCCAACATAGACCATCCAGAATCAGAGTCTTACTGTGCGCTATTCAGGGATCCGGTCCTACTCCCAGAACCTCCCAACACACCAGCATGAACTCCTCAGGACTCCTACTCCCAGGAAATCCAACACATGCTGCCCAGTGTGCTATTCAGGATTCCTACTCCCAGGAAATCCAACACATACTTCCAGGACCTTCACCACTCGGGTCCAAACACTGGAACCACATAGGAACATGTGACCCACACCCTGGTCACACTATATACCCTTAACCACTCCCCTGGAAGGGAGTGTGGATGTGTGGCTAGTTTGTCCCACCCATCTCACACAACTAGCCTAGTAAGTCTCCCTTGACTATTATATAACAAACTCTTGAGGGACTACAGGTCCCAGAACAACCACATTACATCAGACGTATCACGCAGACTCCCTCTGCGACACATATCGGCCATTCACAATAATGCCAGTCACTGTTTCACCACCATTATCACAACAGATATGCCTCCATGCATATCCCAAGGAGCACACACAGCGCCCCCTAGCTGCCACAGGGGTCACTGCATCACAATATATATATATATATATATATATATATATATATATATATATATATATATATATACGGTACAGAACAAAAATTTGGAGACAACTTCTCATTTAAAGATTTTTCTGTATTTTTATGACTATGAAAATTTTACATTCACACTGAAGGCATCAAAACTATGAATTAACACGTGGGGAATTATATACTTAACAAAAAAGCGTGAAACAACTGAAAATATGTCTTATATTCTAGGTTCTTCAAAGTAGCCATCTTTTGCTTTGATGACTGCTTTGCACACTCTTGGCATTCTCTTGATGAGCTTCAAGAGGTAGTCAACGGGAATGGTTTTCAATTCACAGGTGTGCCCTGTCAGGTCTAATAAGTGGGATTTCTTGCCTTATAAATGGGGTTAGGACCATCAGTTGTGTTGAGCAGAAGTCTGGTGGATACACAGCTGATAGTCCTACTGAATAGACTGTTAGAATTTGTATTATGGCAAGAAAAAGCAGCTAAGTAAAGAAAAACGAGTGGCCATCATTACTTTAAGAAATGAAGGTCAGTCAGTCTGAAAAATTGGGCAAACTTTGAAAGTGTCCCCAAGTGCAGTGGCAAAAACCATCAAGCGCTACAAAGAAACTGGCACACATGAGGACCGCCCCAGGAAAGGAAGACCAAGAGTCACCTCTGCTTCTGAGGATGAGTTTATCAGAGTCACCAGCCTCAGAAATCGAGGGTTAACAGCAGCTCAGATTAGAGACCAGGTCAATGCCACACAGAGTTCTAGCAGCAGACACATCTCTACAACAACTGTTAAGAGGAGACATTGTGCAGCAGGCCCTCATGGTAAAATAGCTGCTAGGAAACCACTGCTAAGGACAGGCAACAAGCAGAAGAGACTTGTTTGGGCTAAAGAACACAAGGAATGGACATTAGACCAGTGTAAATCTGTGCTTTGGTCTGATGAGTGCAAATTTGAGATCTTTGGTTCCAACCACCGTTCACCACTCTGCGACACAGAAAAGGTGAACGGATGGACTCTACATGTCTGATTCCCACCGTGAAGCATGGAGGAGAAGGTGCTTTGCTGGTGACACTGTTGGGGATTTATTCAAAATTGAAGGCATACTAAACCAGCATGGCTACCACAGCATCTTGCAGCGACATGCTATTCAATTCAGTTTGCGTTTAGTTGGACCATCATTTAGTTTTCAACAGGACAATGACCCCAAACACACCTCCAGGCTATGTAAGGGCTATTTGACCAAGAAGGAGAGTGATCGGGTGCTTTGCCAGATGACCTGGCCTCCACAGTCACCAGTCCTGAACCCAATCGAGATGGTTTGGGGTGAGCTGGACAGCACAGTGAAGGCAAAAGGGCCAACAAGTGCTAAGCATCTCTGGGAACTCCTTCAAAATTGTTGGAAGACCATACCCGGTGACTACCTCTTGAAGCTCATCAAGAGAATGCCAAGAGGGTGCAAAGCAGTCATCAAAGCAAAAGGTGGCTACTTTGAAGAACCTAGAATATAAGACATAATTTCAGTTGTTTCACACTTTTTTGGTAAGTATATAATTCCCCATGTGTTAATTCATAGTTTGATGCCTTCAGTGTGAATGTACAATTTTCATAGTCATGAAAATACAGAAAAATCTTTAAATGAGAAGGTGTGTCCAAACTTTTGGTCTGTACTGTATATATATGTAAACAGTTTTTTATTTCTTTTTCAACCTGCTGGGACAAGCTCTTTAACAATCTGATTGTTTTCCAACAATTAATTAAAAGATAAAATTTACTAGTATACTTTTATTTAAATTTCACAGTATAAGTATAGTCGATTAGAGTATGTAATCCTGTATTCACCGTCAACCTCTAATATAGCAATATAAAACTTAAATTTTATTAAATAATTCTAAAAATACAATAAATATCCAATTTATAAATACACACCACCACCAACTTAAAGTACAGAAGCACCCAGGGGAGGTGCCTGTCCCTATATATGTCCTCTCTCACCCTGCCTGACAGCGGAGGTTGGCACCCTGTATCCTGCGCTCTGGCGCCCCCACTCGGCGATGGCTCTCCCTATCTGCCCTATTGAGCCCAACAGTGGCAGGGGAGTGAAAAAAGATGCCTAAAAGGGTGAGAAAGATAGTTGTAGAGAGATATGCTGTTTATCTTTTGAGTACTAAAATAAATCTAGCTAGAGCTGGTCATTACTGAACTAGCTATGGTTTGTTGTATGTTGTTTGTCCTTGAGTACTTAAATAAAGCTAGCTAGGGCTGGTCATTAATAGGCTATCTATAGTTTGTTGTATAGACCTCCATTTCTTTGCATACTGTCTTAATAGATCTTCTTACACAAATGCCTAAACAATCCACAATAATAAAGCGAATACGCTCAAGATAAAGACCTATTCTCTATAGATAAAGGAAATGGAACAAAAGATAGTGAGAGAGATATCTTATCTTTATCTTGTTCCTACCATACATATAGGATGTTTAAGGTGCACCAAACCAAGTACATTACTTATAGAGCGGGGTCAGATATACAGACTAATGTGGATATAAGACAATAAATTCATATAGTAATGTAAGAGGTTAACAATATATTTTTGTAACATCGTACTAGACTAGATACATAACCAACAAGCTCAAGACCCATAAGCATAATGAATGCAAGACAAAAAAAGAAAACCGCATATCCACTTATCTATACACTATGTTCCAAATTATTATGCAAATTACATTTTTATCAGATTTTCCTAAATGGTCGGTGCAAATGACAGTCAGTCTAATAAAAGTCATCACCCATTAGATTATACATCGAATTTTATTGAAGAAACCTCCCAATGATAACAGTATACTCTCCAAAATGAATAAAAACTCAAAATGCACTGTTCCAAATTATTATGCACAGTAGAATTTCTAAACATTTGATATGTTTTAAAGAACTGAAAATGCTCATTTGTGGAATTTGCAGCATTAGGAGGTCACATTCACTGAACAAAAAAGCTATTTAACGCCAAAACATCCCAACAGGCCAAGTTACATGTTAACATAGGACCCTTCTTGGATGTCACCTTCACAATTGTTGCATCCATTGAACTTGTGAGTTTTTGGAGAGTTTCTGCTTGTATTTCTTTGCATGAAGTTGGAATAGCCTCCCAGAGCTGCTGTTTGGATGTGAACTGCCTCCCACCCTCATAGATCTTTTGCTTGATGATCCTCTAAAGGTTCTCTATAGGGTTGAGGTCAGGGGAACATGGTGGCCACACCATGAGTTTATCTCCTTTTATGCCCATAGCAGCCAATGACTCAGAGGTATTCTTTGCAGCATGAGATGGGGCATTGTCAGCATGAAGATGATTTTGCTCCTGAAGGCACATTTCTGCTTTTTAGACCATAGAAGAAAGTTGTCAGTCAGAAACTCTATATACTTTGCAGAGGTCATTTTCACACCTTCAGGAACCTTAAAGGGCCTTACCAGCTGTTTCCCATGATTCCGGCCCAAAACATGACTCCTCCACCTCCTCGCTGACGTTGCAGCCTTGTTGGGACATAGTGGCCATCCACCAACCATCCACTACTCCATCCATCTGGACCATCCAGGGTTGCTCAACACTTATCAGTAAACAAGACTGTTTGGAAATTAGTCTTCATGTATGTGTGGGCCCAATACAACCATTTCTGCTTGTGAACACAGTTTAAGGGTGGCCGAATAGTAGGTTTATGCACCACAGCAAGCCTTTGAAGGAGCCTACACCTTGAGGTTCGAGGGACTCCAGAGGCACCAGCAGCTTCAAATATCTGTTTGCTGCTTTGTAATGGCTTTTTAGCAGCTGCTCTCTTAATCCGATGAACTTGCCTGACAGAAATCTTCCTCATTATGCCTTTATCAGCACAAACACATTTGTGCTCAGATACAGCCACAAATCTCTTAACAGTACGATGATCACGCTTATGTTTTTGGAAAATTTCTAATGTTTTCATCCCTTCACCAAGGCATTGCACTATTTGATACTTTTCAGCAGCAGAGAGATCCTTTTTCTTTCCCATGTTACTTGAAAACTGTGACCTGCTTAATAATGTGGAACATCATTTTTAAATAGTTTTCCTTTAATTAGAATCACCTGGAAAACCAATTATCACATGTGTTTAAGATTGATTTCAGCGATCCATTGAGCCCCGAGACACAATACCATCCACGATTTTATTTGAAAAACAAAACAATTAAATCTTTATGACACTTAAATCCAATTTGCATAATAATTTGGAACACAGTGTATATAATAATAGTGCGATTAATTATATACACTGCAAGCCATGATAGTGCAACCAACACTCAACGCGTTTCCCCTCTGCTGAGGTTCATCAGGAGTAAATAGATCACACAAAGCCAAAAAAAAAGGCAAAACTTTGTTGCAAAACTTAGATAGAGTATAGCCAGCGATACTTAGCTTAGCTGTGATATTGTTGAGACCGACATGATGGCCAGACTCTATGAGACAGTCCTCCCCTGTTTATAATGCTTGGGGTATGCTATATTAGAGGTTGGCGGTGAATATAGTATACTTTTATTCTCAAATGTCTATGTCATGCCAGCATCTTGCATTCTTTCTCAACGCCACACTTCTCACGCCACTCTTCTCACAATGGTCGTCGCATCTTCTCCTCATGTCAGGACGGCTCATCTCTTGCAGCACTCCTCAGCACTGCTGCATCATAATATGCTTTCCATTCAGCATTAGGGGGGCATGGCTTCTCTCCGCAGAAATTTAACCCTGCTGTGTGCTGCAGAGATTAGGTTCACCCACCTATCCCGCACCAGCAGGTTCTATATTAGGCAATTCTTCCCACCACTCCTTGCCTAAACATTGATCCCAGTTGCTAGTCTCTAGTTCCTGTGGGTGCATGTTTGGTCTGTCTCTCCTGCTATTGACCCGCTTCATTTATCATTTATTCTGACCTGTCTGCTCCTGACCTTGGTTACGTGTATCAAACATGTGCTTCCTGACCTGATCTCAGATTGTCTGAACCCCAAGTCAGTTGTTGTAGTCTCGGGGACAGCCCTGGAGTGGCACCTGGACTACCTGTTGTACCTGGTATCTCATGCTACCCTCACCAAAGACCTGGTAGACACAAGGTCACACCCCTCCAGGTCTCTGGGGCTCTAAGTTTGGGCATTTGGTAGATTCAGAACACTATTATTCTGTAGATTAACCCCATATCTGCAGATTAATAGCATTTTTTTCATGTGACTGGTTCCCTTTAAATGACCATAAACATCAAAAGGCACTGGTGACCTTGACCTCATCTTCTCCCTTTGTCATCGAGTTGCATATAACTAATTCACCATTTTGTAGTTATTACTTCTTCCTTTTGACATGTTATCACTTTGAAATGGTATTTATCTTTCACTGTTCTCTGAGGACACACATTTTCAAAGGTCTCTGAAAGAACCAAAACACTCTTTGTACACGACTCGCAAATAAGATTATTCTTCAAAGGGAAACAGTGAGCTTTATGCAGAGCATATCTTAACTCCCTCTTTTCCGCCTACCCAAAAGCGACTAGGAACTTTTAGAAACAATAAAGAAAATTGCTAAATTAATTGTTCCTTAGTCCTTACATTAAAAATTAAGATCTATTCAAAGCCAGATTTATGATTGTAATTTTTTTAAGCTCTCTAAGGCTAGAGCCTTGTCTGACCGTTTAAGTCTATATGAAAAAAGCAGTGCTAGCAATACGTAGCTAAAAGTGAGGAGGATCACTGACACGATTTTGTCATCACAGCTGCAGAATCTCAGAGAGAATTAGGTGAACTGAGGTGTTATCTAAATATACTATTAGATGGTACCTGATGTCCTAAGCTGAAACAAGTTGCTTGTTCATACATAATGAATGATAGCAATCTTTATATTATAAGAGTGCATCCTTTTATTATATCAGCAAGGCCAATCTCCGGGCTATATTCTAGATTTGTCCCATCATTTACCTCATGCAAATTTGTTGAATAGCTGTATTATTCCAATCACTCTTATGAACTGATGTCTGTCATTATTAGTGACATTTCCAAATAATATGATATGTAAGCGAAGAACAAAAGAATAAAAAAGGAGTGGCAGCTACCCTTATTAATGAGAAATTATCATATAACTCCCCTTTGATTTGCTGGGATTGATAGGATACATGTGTTATGTTTATTTTTTGTTTCCTTGTATTTAGGAAGCATCAAATAAAAAAACCAAGAAGCCAGTGCTGCCTATGGTTAGCACGCAATACATAAAGTGTGTATGCACATACTAATTGCTAACAGTACTTTAATCTGAGGCAGCGCTGGCTTCTTGGCTTTTTTATTTGATATTGGTTTGTGGCTGACCTCCAATTTTTGCCGTGCACGCTTGGTTATGCACGCCATTTTATCTGTCTTTATCGTGATTAATCTAGGCGGTTGTACACACAGCAGCCCTCCCCTCCCCCATAGGCTCTACTTGATTATGCATCTGTGTCTGGGCCTGTTTCACCCTTCATCCATGGTTGTTGGTTTGGCAGTGTGGAGGTCAGATCTGAAATGTCCGGATTTCTTGTTCGGACCTGGTCGGCCTTTATCTGCACTTGCCCTTTTGGCGCCATGGGAGTGTTTCAGAAATGCTTCAGGTATGTTTGCATTTAATATAGTCTTGCTTTTAATACATTTAGGAGGCCGTAATGGCACAGCGTATATAAAAAACGTAGAGTAGGACTGCCCCACCTGAGAATGCCTTGACGTGGTGGGGTAGCTCAAAGAACTGATCAATTGTTTGCTAAATGTCTCCGTTTAAAGTACAGTTAGAAATCAATATGTGCATGTGCACTTTACGTATTGCGTGCTAACCATAGGCGGCTCTGGCTTCTTGGCTTTTTATTTACGAAACATATATTACTGTACAAAAGGTTTAACCCCTTAATCCCATATGACGTACTATCCCGTCAAGGTGACCTGGGACTTAATTCCCAGTGACTGGATAGTACGTCATAGCAATCGGCTGCGCTCACGGGGGGAGCGCGGCCGATCGCGGCCGGGTGTCAGCTGCCTATCGCAGCTGACATCCGGCACTATGTGCCAGGAGCGGTCACAGACCACCCCCGGCACATTAACCCCCGGCACACCGCGATCAAACATGATCGCGGTGTACCGGCGGTACAGGGAAGCATTGCGCAGAGAGGGGGCTCCCTGCGGGCTTCCCTGAGACGATCGGTACAAGGGAATGTACTCACCTTGTACCGAGCGTCTCCTCCCTGCAGGCCCCGGATCCAAAATGGCCGCGGGACTGCATCCGGGTCCTGCAGGGAGTACTTCCGGGTGCTGTGCAGGCGCTGGTAAGCCTGCGGCGATGTGAGTGAGATCGCCGATCTGATAGAGTGCTATGCAAACTGTCAGATCGGCGATCTGTGATGCCCCCACGGGACAAAGTAAGAAAGTAAAAAAAAAAAAATTTCCACGTGTGTAAAAAAAAAATAAAAAATTCCTAAATAATGAAGAAAAAAAAATATATTATTCCCATAAATACATTTCTTTATCTAAAAAAAAAAAAAACAATAAAAGTACACATATTTAGTATTGCCGCATCCGTAACGACCCAACCTATAAAACTGTCCCACTAGTTAACCCCTTCAGTGAACACCGTAAGAAAAAAAAAAAAAACGAGCCAAAAAACAACGCTTTATTATCATACCGACGAACAAAAAGTAAAATAACACGCGATCAAAAAGACAGATAAAAATAACCATGGTACCGCTGAAAACGTCATCTTGTCGTGCAAAAAACGAGCTGCCATATAGCATCATAACCAAAAAAATAAAAAAAAGTTATAGTCCTCAGAAAAAAGCGATGCCAAAATAATTATTTTTTCTATAAAATAGCTTTTATCGTATAAAAGCGGCAAAACATAAAAAAATGATATAAATGAGATATCGCTGTAATCGTACTGACCCAAAGAATAAAACTGCTTTATAAATTTTACCAAACGTGGAAAGGTATAAACGCCTCCCCCAAAAGAAATTCATGAATAGCTGGTTTTTGGTCATTCTGCCTCACAAAAATCGGAATAAAAAGTGATCAAAACCTGTCACATGTCTGAAAATGTTACCAATAAAAGTGTCAACTCGTCCCGCAAAAAACAAAACCTCACATGACTCTGTGGACCAAAATACGGAAAAATTATAGGTCTCAAAATGTGGAGACGCAAAAACTTTTTTGCTATAAAAAGCGTCTTTTAGTGTGTGACAGCTGCCAATCATAAAAATCTGATATAAAAAACGCTATAAAAGTAAATCAAACCCCCCTTCATCACCCCCTTAGTTAGGGAAAAATAATAAAATTAAAAAAAATGTATTTATTTCCATTTTCCCATTAGGGCTAGGGTTAGGGTTAGGGCTAGGGTTAGGGTTAGGGCTAGGGTTAGGGCTAGGGCTAGGGTTAGGGCTAGGGTTAGGGCTAGGGTTAGTGCTAGGGCTGGGTTAGGGCTAGGGCTAGGGTTAGGGCTAGGGTTAGGGTTAGGGCTAGGGTTAGGGTTGGGGCTAGGGTTGGAGCTAAAGCTAGGGTTGGGGCTAAAGTTAGGGATAGGGTTGGGGCTAAAGTTAGGGTTGGGGCTAAAGTTAGGGTTAGGGTTTGGATTACATTTACGGTTGGGATTAGCGTTGGGATTAGTAACATAGTAACATAGTTAGTAAGGCCGAAAAAAGACATTTGTCCATCCAGTTCAGCCTATATTCCTATATTCCATCATAATAAATCCCCAGATCTACATCCTTCTACAGAACCTAATAATTGTATGATACAATATTGTTCTGCTCCAGGAAGACATCCAGGCCTCTCTTGAACCCCTCGACTGAGTTCGCCATCACCACCTCCTCAGGCAAGCAATTCCAGATTCTCACTGCCCTAACAGTAAAGAATCCTCTTCTATGTTGGTGGAAAAACCTTCTCTCCTCCAGACGCAAAGAATGCCCCCTTGTGCCCGTCACCTTCCTTGGTATAAACAGATCCTCAGCGAGATATTTGTATTGTCCCCTTATATACTTATACATGGTTATTAGATCGCCCCTCAGTCGTCTTTTTTCTAGACTAAATAATCCTAATTTCGCTAATCTATCTGGGTATTGTAGTTCTCCCATCCCCTTTATTAACTTTGTTGCCCTCCTTTGTACTCTCTCTAGTTCCATTATATCCTTCCTGAGCACCGGTGCCCAAAACTGGACACAGTACTCCATGTGCGGTCTAACTAGGGATTTGTACAGAGGCAGTATAATGCTCTCATCATGTGTATCCAGACCTCTTTTAATGCACCCCATGATCCTGTTTGCCTTGGCAGCTGCTGCCTGGCACTGGCTGCTCCAGGTAAGTTTATCATTAACTAGGATCCCCAAGTCCTTCTCCCTGTCAGATTTACCCAGTGGTTTCCCGTTCAGTGTGTAATGGTGATATTGATTCCTTCTTCCCATGTGTATAACCTTACATTTATCATTGTTAAACCTCATCTGCCACCTTTCAGCCCAAGTTTCCAACTTATCCAGATCCATCTGTAGCAGAATACTATCTTCTCTTGTATTGACTGCTTTACATAGTTTTGTATCATCTGCAAATATCAATATTTTACTGTGTAAACCTTCTACCAGATCATTAATGAATATGTTGAAGAGAACAGGTCCCAATACCGACCCCTGCGGTACCCCACTGGTCACAGCGACCCAGTTAGAGACTATACCATTTATAACCACTCTCTGCTTTCTATCACTAAGCCAGTTACTAACCCATTTACACACATTTTCCCCCAGACCAAGCATTCTCATTTTGTGTACCAACCTCTTGTGCGGCACGGTATCAAACGCTTTGGAAAAATCGAGATATACCACGTCCAATGACTCACCGTGGTCTAGCCTATAGCTTACCTCTTCATAAAAACTGATTAGATTGGTTTGACATGAGTGATTTCTCATAAACCCATGCTGATATGGAGTTAAACAGTTATTCTCATTGAGATAATCCAGAATAACATCCTTCAGAAACCCTTCAAATATTTTACCAACAGTAGAGGTTAGACTTACTGGCCTATAATTTCCAGGTTCACTTTTAAACCCCTTTTTGAATATTGGCACCACATTTGCTATGAGCCAGTCCTGCGGAACAGACCCCGTCGCTATAGAGTCCCTAAAAATAAGAAATAATGGTTTATCTATTACATTACTTAGTTCTCTTAGTACTCGTGGGTGTATGCCATCCGGACCCGAAGATTTATCTATTTTAATCTTATTTAGCCGGTTTCGCACCTCTTCTTGGGTTAGATTGGTGACCCTTAATATAGGGTTTTCATTGTTTCTTGGGATTTCACCTAGCATTTCATTTTCCACCGTGAATACCGTGGAGAAGAAGGTGTTTACTATGTTAGCCTTTTCCTCGTCATCTACAACCATTCTTTCCTCACTATTTTTTAAGGGGCCTACATTTTCAGTTTTTATTCTTTTACTATTGATATAGATGAAGAACAGTTTGGGATTAGTTTTACTCTCCTTAGCAATGTGCTTCTCTGTTTCCTTTTTGGCAGCTTTAATTAGTTTTTTAGATAAAGTATTTTTCTCCCTATAGTTTTTTAGAGCTTCAATGGTGCCATCTTGCTTTAGTAGTGCAAATGCTTTCTTTTTACTGTTAATTGCCTGTCTTACTTCTTTGTTTAGCCACATTGGGTTTTTCCTATTTCTAGTCCTTTTATTCCTACAAGGTATAAACCGCTTACAGTGCCTAATTAGGTTGTTCTTAAACATTTTCCATTTATTATCTGTATTCTTATTTCTGAGGATATTGTCCCAGTCTACCAGATTAAGGGCATCTCTAAGCTGGTCAAACTTTGCCTTCCTAAAGTTCAGTGTTTTTGTGACTCCCTGACAAGTCCCCCTAGTGAAAGACAGGTGAAACTGTACAATATTGTGGTCGCTATTTCCTAGATGCCCGACCACCTGCAGATTTGTTCACCACCTGCAGATTTGTTAAATCTGATCTAATTAGATTAGAATTAGGGGTGTGTCAGGGTTAGGGGTGTGGTTAGGGTTACAGTTGGGATTAGGGTTAGGGGTGTGTTTGGATTAGTTTCAGGTAGAATTGGGGAGTTTCCACTGTTCAGGCACATCAGGGGCTCTCCAAACGCGACATGGCGTCCGATCTCAAATCCAGACAATTCTGCGTTGAAAAAGTAAAACAGTGCTCCTTCCCTTCCGAGCTCTCCCGTGCGCCCAAACAGGGGTTTACCCCAACATATGGGGCATCAGCATACTCGGGTCAAATTGGACAACAACTTTTGGGGTCCAAGTTCTCTTGTTATCGTTGGGAAAATAAAAATTTGGGGGGCTAAAAATCATTTTTGTGGGAAAAAAAGGATTTTTTATTTTCACGGCACTGCGTTGTAAACTCTAGTGAAACACTTGGGGGTTCAAAGCTCTCAAAACACATCTAGATAAGTTCCTCAGGAGGTCTAGTTTCCAATATGGGGTCACTTGTGGGGGGGTTGTACTGTTTGGGTACATCAGGGGCTCTGCAAATGCAACGTGACGCCTGCAGACCAATCCATCTAAGTCTGCATTCCAAATGGCGCTCCTTCCCTTCCGAGCTCTGCCATGCGCCCAAACAGTGGTCCCCCCCCACACATGGGGTATCAGCGTACTCAGGACAAATTGGACAACAACTTTTGTGGTCCAATTTATCCTGTTACCCTTGTAAAAATACAAAACTGGGGGCTAAAAAATCATTTTTCTGAAAAAAAAATTTTTTTTATTTTCACGGCTCTGCGTTATAAACTGTAGTGAAACACTTGGGGGTTCAAAGCTCTCAAAACACATCAAGATAAGTTCCTTAGGGGGACTACTTTCCAAAATGGTGTAACTTGTGGGGGTTTTAATGTTTAGGCACATCAGGGGCTCTCCAAACGCGACATGGTGTCCCATCTCAATTCCAGTCAATTTTGCATTGAAAAGTCAAATGGCGCTCCTTCCCTTCCGAGCTCTGCTATGCGCCCAAACAGTGGTTTACCCCCACATATGGGGTATCGTTGTACTCAGGACAAATTAAACAACAACTTTTGTGGTCTAATTTCTTCTCTTACCCTTAGGAAAATAAAAAATTGGGAGCGAAAAGATAATTTTTGTGAAAAAATATGATTTTGTATTTCTACGGCTCTGCATTATAAACTTCTGTGAAGCACTTGTTGGGTCAAAGTGCTCACCACACATCTAGATAAGTTCCTTAAGGGGTCTAATTTCCAAACTGGTGTCACTTGTGGGCGGTTTCAATGTTTAGGCACATCAGGGGCTCTCCAAACGCAACATGGCGTCCCATCTCAATTCCAGTAAATTTTGCATTGAAAAGTCAAATGGCGCTCCTTCCCTTCCGAGCTCTGCCATGCACCCAAACAATGGTTTACACCCACATATGGGGTATCAGCGTACTCAGGACAAATTGCACAACAACATTTGGGGTCCAATTTCTTCTCTTACCCTTGGTAAAATAAAAAATTGGGGGCGAAAAGATCATACTTGTGAAAAAATATGATTTTTTATTTTTACGGCTCTGCATTATAAACTTCTGTGAAGCACTTGGTGGGTCAAAGTGCTCACCACACATCTAGATAAGTTCATTAAGGGGTCTACTTTCCAAAATGGTGTCACTTGTTAGGGGTTTCAATGTTTAGGCACATCAGGGGCTCTCCAAACGCAACATGGCGTCCCATCTCAATTCCAGTCAATTTTGCATTGAAAAGTCAAATGGCGCTCCTTCGCTTCCGAGCTCTGTCATGTGCCCAAAAAGTGGTTTACCCCCACATATGGGGTATCGGCGTACTCAGGACAAATTGTACAACATCTTTTGGGGTCCATTTTATCCTGTTACCCTTGGTAAATTAAAACAAATTGGAGCTGAAGTAAATTTTGTGTGAAAAGAAGTTAAATGTTCATTTTTATTTAAACATTCCAAAAATTCCTGTGAAACCCCTGAAGGGTTAATAAACTTCTTGAATGTGGTTTTGAGCACCTTGAGGGGTGCAGTTTTTAGAATGGTGTCACACTTGGGTATTTTCTATCATATATCAAAATGACTTCAAATGAGATGTGGTCCCTAAAAAAAATGGTGTTGTAAAAATGAGAAATTGCTGGTCAACTTTTAACCCTTATAACTCCCTAACAAAAAAAAATTTTGGTTCCAAAAATTGTGCTGATGTAAAGTAGACATGTGGGAAATGTTACTTATTAAGTATTTTGCATGATGTATCTCTGTGATTTAAGGGCATAAAAATTAAAAGTTGGAAAATTGTGAAATTTTCTAAATTTTTGCCAAATTTCCATTTTTTTCACAAATAAACACAAGTTATATCGAATAAATTTTACCACTATCATGAAGTACAATATCTCCCGAGAAAACTCTGTCAGAATCGCCAAGATCCGTTGAAGCGTTCCAGAGTTATAACCTCATAAAGGGACAGTGGTGAGAATTGTAAAAATTGGCCCGGTCATTAACGTGCAAACAACCCTCGGGGCTTAAGGGGTTAAGCAGGTGTGAAAAATAGTGCAGAGGATGTAGGTGAAAATGTAAGTTGATACAAAGTCATTAAGTTCCTTTGTGGGAGTTTCTGCTGTTTTGGAATGTCAGATGCTGTTCAAATGTGACACTGTATTCTCAATCTATTTCAGACACAATTGAACTCCAGAATTCAGTTGGCGCTTTTTCCCTTCCGAGCCCTGCCGTGTGCCCAAACATTAGTTTTCCATCACATATGGGGTAAATTGTATGGTCTCTAGATAAGTTCCTTGAGGGGTTTAGTTTCCAAAATGGGGTCATGTATGGAGGCATCGTCTGTTTAAGCACCTCAGGAGATCTGCAAATCTGACATGGTATCTATTCCAGCCAATTTTGCTTTCCAAAATTCATCTCGAGCTTCTTAACTTCCGAGCACTGCCGTGTGCCCAGACACTAGATTTCCCCCACATATGGGGAATCACCATCCTCAGGAGACATTGCACAACAAATTCTATGGTCCATTTTCTACTGCTACCCTTGTGAAAATGAAAAATTTAAGGAAAAAAAAAACTTTTTGGCAGAAAAAAATTAGTTTTCTTATTTTCACTACTTAACGTTATAAAATATTGTGGAACACCTGTAAATTCAAGGGGCTCACCATAATTCTAGATAAGTTCCTTGAGGGGTGTAGTTTTCAAAATAGAGTCACTTGTGGGGGGTTTCCACTGTTTAGGCACATCAAGGGCTCTGTAAACGTATAGTATCCAAGCCAATTTTGCACTCCAAAAGTTAAATAGTGCTCTTTCCCTTCTGGGTCCTGGCTTGAACCAAACATGTTTAACAAAATCCTACCTCAATAAAATGGAGGGATAAAGAGGCAAATGAGTATGAAAATTTAAAATTACAATATTTTATTAAATATTATTAAAAAATGAATTCACTAGACAGTAGGGTATTTCAAATAAAATAGCAAAGTGCAGGCAATCAAATAGCATGGGGTGTTAATGGTCCAATAGAAAACTGGAGGTATCAAGGAGACAGCAGTGAAATGAACTGTGAAGAAAGGTGCAATGCACTTGAGTGGTAATGTCATTTGACGCTGGAGTTAATTCAATAGACAACAAACAGTTCTTTTAGGAGAAAAGAGTGTCTGAGGGTGCTAAGATTGTGGCTCTAAAGCAACATGATGCTGAAAGATAATCCAGTGAAGGAATACTTGTTACTGCTATTCCATACAAGTGCAAAGTGCAAACAATGTCTAACTGAAGTCAGCCTATGGAAAATGCAGACTATGTGCCTGGTGTTGCTGGAATGAAGGAAATCCAAAAGGTCAAGTGACCATACACCAGCAGAGGACTGCAAAGCAATCTTTTGAAATAAGTAAATACTTACAATGTTATCAGCCTAGATAGGGATGTGTCCTTGCTACGACCCCAAACAGTAGTTTTCCACCACATATGGGGTATGCTAAGTCAACTTTTTTGTGGGAAAAAGTAACATTTTCATTTTTTTCCTACCACATTTCATTAATTCCTGCCATGCACCCCGTGTGAAATGAAAGCGAGCTCTGTTGCCTCACAGAGTCGCGCTGTACACAGATATAAATACCCTAACTAGGGTTGTGCTTGCTATGGAACTCTTCTGTACTAACCACACACATGAAGGAACCAGATGCTAAGCCAAAGCTAATTGACCCCACTGACGCTAGCTGCCTGCCTGAGTGTACAGCCCCAAAGCTGAACAGACTCACACCACATATATACTGAGTGGTAGAGTATCCACTGGCAACAGCCAAACACAAATGATACTAGCGCATGGCCATGCGGCCATGCAAACCTTTTATAGTTGTAGCTCTCCAGGACCTTCCTAGTGGACCAATAGGAGCAGCTACAGGACCTGAGTGTGTGACCTCCCGACCTCCAATGAGAGGTCTTCCATTGGGCATGCTCAAAAGGAGAAAAGTAGGACTTAGTCCCAGTAGCGCCAGCTCGCCGCCGAACAGTACTGGTTATAATAGCTGAACCTGGAAGGGCAACAGTAACCAAACGTGCAGTATCTGTCCGAGCCAGGCACTGGGACTGACGTCTCTGCTGAGCAGGTTCCACTGTGGCTGGAGAAGAATGGGAGACCGCAGCGGACATGGTTCGAGATTCCCTCTGTGTAGCGACACCTAACACTGCCTATAGGGGGTTGCCTTATACTTCAGGATCTGCCTATAGGGGGGTTGCCTTATACTTCAGGATCTGCCTATAGGGGGGTTGCCTTATACTTCAGAATTTGCCTATAGGGGGGCTGCCTTACACTTCAGGATCTGCCTATAGGGGGGCTGCCTTATACTTCAGGATCTGCCTATAGGGGGGCTGCCTTATACTTCAGGATCTGCCTATAGGGAGGTTGCCTTATACTTCAGGATCTGCCTATAGGGGGGTTGCCTTATACTTCAGGATCTGCCTATAGGGGGGCTGCCTTATACTTCAGGATCTGCCTATAGGGGGGCTGCCTTATACTTCAGGATCTGCCTATAGGGGGGCTGCCTTATACTTCAGGATCTGCCTATAGGGGGGCTGCCTTGTACTTCAGGATATGCCTATAGGGGGGCTGCCTTATACTTCAGGATCTGCCTATAGGGGGGCTGCCTTATACTTCAGGATCTGCCTATAGGGGGGCTGCCTTATACTTCAGGATCTGCCTATAGGGGGGCTGCCTTATACTTCAGGATCTGCCTATAGGGGGCTGCCTTATACTTCAGGATCTGCCTATAGGGGGATGCTTTATACTTCAGGATCTGCCTATAGGGGTGCTGCCTTATACTTCAGGATCTACCTATAGATGGGCTGCCTTATACTTTGGGATCTGCCTATAGCGGGCTGCTTTATACTTCAGGATCTGCCTATAGGGGGGCTGCCTTATACTTCAGGATCTGCCTATAGGGGGGCTGCCTTATACTTCAGGATCTGCCTATAAGGGGGCTGCCTTATACTTCAGGATCTGCCTATAGGGGTGCTGCCTTATACTTCAGGATCTTCCAATAGAGGGGTTGCCTTATACTTTAGGATCTGCCTATAGGGAGCTGCCTTATGCTTCAGGATCTGCATATGGGGGGCTGGCTTATACTTCAGGATCTGCCTATAGGGGTGCTGCCTTATACTTCAGGATCTGCCTATAGGGGGGCTTCCTTATACTTCAGGATCTGCCTATAGGGGGCTTCCTTATACTTCAGGATCTGCCTATAGGGGGGCTGCCTTATACTTCAGGATCTGCCTATAGGGGGGCTGCCTTATACTTCAGGATCTGCGTATATGGGGGCTGCCTTATACTTCAGGATCTGCCTATAGGGGGGCTGCCTTATACTTCAGGATCTGCCTATAGGGGGATGCGTTATACTTCAGGATCTGCCTATAGGGGTGCTGCCTTATACTTCAGGATCTGCCTATAGGGGGCTGCCTTATACTTCAAGATCTGCCTATAGGGGGCTGTCTTATGCTTCAGGATCTGCCTATGGGGGGTCTGCCTTATATTTCAGGATCTGCCTATATAGTTGCTGCCTTATACTTCAGGATCTGCCTATGGGGTACTACCTTTTACTACAGGGTCTGCTTATGGGGTGCGGTCTTATACTACAGGGTTTGCCCATGGGGTGCTGCCTTTTACTAGAGTCTGCCTATGGGGGCTGCCTTATACTACAGAGTCTACCTATATGGGTGCTGCCTTATACTTCAGAATCTGCCTATGGGATGCTGCCTTATACTACAGGATCTGCCTATGGGGTGCTGCCTTATACTACAGGGTCTGCCTATGGGGTGCTGTCTTGTGCTATAGAGTCTGCCTATGGGTGCTGCCTTGTGCTATAGAGTAGGCCTATCGGGAGTGCATTATACTGTATGGAGCCCTATGGGAAGTGCATTATACTATATGGAGTCCTATAGGGAGTGCATTATACTAAATAGAGGCTTATGGGGAGTGCATTATACTATATGGAGACCTATGGGGAGTGCATTATACTATATTTAGGATGATCTGGTGCATTATACTATATGGAGGCCATCTAGTGGGCTATCATACAGTGTGGAAATTACAGTGAAGGGGCCATCATACAGTGTTGGAGCCATCAAACAGTTTGGGGGCTACTAAGGGGTCAGTATACTGTGTGGATGGTACTATACAGTGAGGGGGCATTATACTGTATAGGGGAGTTGTACAGGGGGCAGACTCGGGACAATATAAAATATAAAGTGGGCACTTCTTGTAATAGGGGATCTTAGGTTACTGTAACTATCAAAGGGGCAGACGTGGCAATATTACTTTCAAGGGAGCAAAATGTGGGCACTGTTTTCTAGGGCACTTGCACTCGGCATTACTATATTATAGAGGGGTGCTTTAGAATTTAGAGGGCACAGAGAATCACACAGCAGGTGCAGTAATAGGGACACATATGGCAGCAGCTGCTTAGTATTGGGGTATCAGCAGGATGAGGAGTTTGTGCAGGTTGGGAATAGATGGTGATGGTGCTGGAATATGAGAAATGAAATGTGTCTTTGTTGTAATCTCTGCAGACGAGTTGTGGCTGGAAGAAGTTGTCATGTTGGTCTGTGCCAGATGGAAAAGATGGGAAAAGTGAAGGATTCCATCAGAGAACATCAGCGGTAAGTCATTATCTGTAACTGTGCTGTGATCTCTTACATGTTCTGTAGGACTGGTATCTACCACTGACCATATGGCGGTGATATCCATGTTGGTCGTTATATAGAGATTATCTTCAGTAATAGCGTGGTCATCTGCTGAAGTTCTCCTCCACTATTAGCGCACGTCTCCTAATTGTAATGAAGGTACATGGTTAGGGGCCCACTCAGGAGCTTCGCGCCCCCCCCCCGAACCAAAACCCTAGATACGCCTCTGATCTGAAATAAATTTTTATTGCACTTATTTTGATACAGGTCTTGAGAATGGGATGCCCATGACAGGGTTTTGATGTGGTCTCTTAATTTTTGCCAGAGCTGTATATATAATGTATACATTGTAGGCAAAATAACAGTATCACAAGAAAACAGGGAAGAAAAACAGTAGGGGAACAAAAGCACACAAGACCATCGAGTGATACCCATTTGGGTGCAAATGAAAGCAAAAGGAAGGTGCGCACCTGAGCAGGTTGTGTGCAGGCACAGCTCCTATGAACACCTGATATAAGCTGCAGCATCCTCATAGCTGGGGGATGATCTCCTCCAGAATAGTTGACCAATTTGGATGGTATCAACTGCATTTGTTTTTTTCACTTGAAAAAGCTGCCAATAAAAACAATTCAACCCATCTTGGTCCTAAGGATCCTTCATTGCAGCAGCACTGACTGATATCATGTTATCGTCCAAGTTGGTCAAGTAAACAGGTTTCATGAACCATACTGTATATTCAGTACCTGAAAGTTGTAATAGAGTAGTGGCGTGGTCTTTTAAACAACAGTAATACACTGCATGACAGATTTATACTAATACTGATTCATAAAACATACTAAGAATGTTCTTGCTTACATAGGTGAACCCACTAGTACGGTCTATTTGACTTAAATGGCCCTATGAGATTTACTTACAAGGCTATATGTGCGTATACATCGGCTAAATATTGTTAATAAATGATGTATTTCAAGTAATATATGAGTCTCAGCGGTTTGGGAGATGTTCAGTAACAATTCCTTTGGTTATGACTGACAGTGGTATTACTGTAATTTATATTTCATCCAACACAGTCTCACTTTAATCCCTCCTGTACACGCTAACAGCTTCATGCCTGAGGGCAAAGAGTTATGTAAAAAATGTTTTTTTTTATCTTGCCAAGAAAAGTTTTATAGTGCAGCATTTTTACTGCATTGCTGTGTTTTTACTTAACGTTCATATTCATTCCAGGTATTTTCTAAGCATTTGCAAATAATAGGGAATATTCTCCCAGTGACTTGCAATTGCAGCAGGGTACATGTTATGCTTTGTGCTATGGCAGCATGAGCTAATTTACTGTACGGCTTTGTTTCCCACTGACATACAGTACCCAGGATTGATGCATTAATCATATCTAATTAGTCACTGACATCCTGATACAATAACCCTTTATTCAGTCTAAAATGCTAATGCTAAATGTGTGTGTTATATAGTGTATCTGATTCATGAGGAATAAGTCTGTTAGCGATGAAATTAGCGAATATAGAGTATTCCATATACAAATGATTATATGCACAGTAAATAAAGGAGAAAGCAAAAAAAGGATGTTTGTGAGAAAGATATAGAAGAAAAAAGTAAAAGAAAATGTGCCCTTTCACATTAAAGTTCAGAAAAAAGAGTGGGCAATGGCAAACTACAGATTTAACAGCCAAATGGTTTAGACCACCAAATTACAATTATTCCATTATTTTGGGAATCCAGGAACCTGACTGACCTCATTATGAGCCAGTTGGGTTCATGAAGATTGATCGGTTTCTGTTTGTAAATCGATCTGAATAGTTGCTTTGGCTCTGTTATAAATGGATGGCATGATGCTAGTGTGAACAGGAGGGCAGCGTCGTGACTTGTGCAGATGCACAACCATACTTTAATATGTTGAGCAATAGCATTTTAGGGATATCTAAAGCAGACCCATATTAATTATTCTAACCTGGCAATTAGAAATGTTCTAAATATAACTGAGGAAGAAAGGTCCTAGATCTCCTCTTGCAGATATGGCCAGACAATGCATGTGTTTTTTTTTTCTTCGAAGAGTTAAATATACAAATTTGGCAATTTCTGGCAATTATCACTCCTTAATGGAGAAGAATAGTGCATGGTCATCCTGCTCTTTGACTGATAACAGGAATTATGGGCCTCTCATTCTCAGCATTTGTGGGAGTTTTAGAAAGCAGTCCATCACTAAGTTTGTTAATACTGACAATATATAAAATATACCTTTTTATTTCATTGACTGGGTTATTCAGGATTTTTCCAGAAACAACAAGTAAAAAAATTTCAGCTAAGAACATCATCTCCTCTAATGACCACCAAGATGTTTGTAAAGAAGTAGAGACCTTTTATAAAATATCACCTTTAGATTGTGTTCTTAGTTGGCAACCATTAGCATTCATGCCACAAGACCTTGTCTGCCTGCAGGGACGTATTTAGAGTTTGTGCTGCCCTAGGCACTTTTAGTGCTGCCTCCCCCATTGGTGAGTATGACTAATGTAGACACTGTCGGCAGTGACTTAGGCTACTTTCACATCACCGATTTTTGCCATTCACGGCAGATCCAGGAGGCAACACAATGGGTCAGCATAGGCATTTTCCTTTTAATGGGAGCAAACCTGGGGAATGACAAAGGTTTGTCCAAATAGCAATAACAATTAACAGTAAATACCATAATATTAATATACAACAAGATGCAAACATGAGAATGGACACCAGAGATAAGTGGGGCCAAATCCATCCTGAAGCCGCTTATCCCTCCCTACAAGTGACCCACACACCACGCCTGTCTCATTTGCAATTACAAAGCAAAAATGTGTGCAGATGGGAGTAGTAGACCTCACCATCTTGATATTTCCAAGGCTAGCACTGCATGGCATAGGAAAGTTGAGGTAAATACAAGACGGTAGGAAGAAATTCACCAAAATGCTCTGCTTCTCCTCTTTGGCACAGAAGTCCACCGGGCTGTAAACTCCAGGCGGCGTCCTACCCTGTGGCTACCACCCCACCGGCCCTGCGGAGAAATCCTACTGTATGTAATGTACAGTGGGCACATTACATACAGAACCAGAGACGACGTCCGGCCCAATAACACCTTGCCCGTATGGCCCACTTATGGTCACCGCACCCAAGGCCACCTATGCAGTTATAGCGGTGAGGATGTACACGGGCAGAGCTGCCGTTCCAGAGTCTGGGAAAGCTGGGTAGAGTTATTGTGGCAAACGTTGCCATTTTTTGGGCTTAGTTTAGACTTTAGAAAGCTGCACAAACAACCCAACTATGACGCAGACCATCACCGGACACCACAAACCATCTCAAGCTGATAATCCGAGTGGTCAGACCTGTCTGAGTAAGCCAGCGCTACCCGAGGAAGTCTGTCCCCCCACTACCACCATCACGCAGGTATGTGATATTTTAGGTCTTAGAAACAATGAATGGGAAGAATAAGAAAATTAATACACCGCCATATTGATCCTATAGTATGACAGCTACCAGCAGAAGAAAAACATATATAGCAAGACCAAATCAGCAGGAGAAAAAGATGACGCCATAATGAGCATATAATATGACCGCTACAGGAGCTTAAGGAATTTAGTGAAGGATGTCAGGCAAACAAAGGAAATCATACTGCTCAAAACAACAAAGGGCTCATGTGTCAGATCTCGATGGATGAAAGGTTCAAGTTAAAAAAATTTTGCTAAAAATAAATTGTATATTTCGTTGTCAATAGAAACCAAAGTCATCAACAAATGAGGGCCGTCCCCTGGATCATTCGAAAATCAAAAGGAAAAAGAAAAAAAAAATACATGCAGGCAAATCCAGTTTGTGTGACATTTATCACTCAGCAGTTTGTGCAGCTGCTCCACATCTGGACAGGCTCCTGAGGAGACAGTGGATTGTTTCCGGCCGGATCTCCCCCCACATCTCGATCATGGCATCAGGGAGCTCCCGGACTGTGGCATTACTTGGTGGCAATTGCTGCACTGATCTAATATACGATATAAAACCCCAGAGACGGCATTGGATTCCGATCTAGTGATATGAGAGGGCCAGACACTGGCATCAATGCCGCCATCATCCGGGAGCTGGCTACACATGCTCACCACATGGGCATTATCTTGCACCAGGAGCAACACAGGGCTGACTGCACCATTTAAAGTCTAATTATGGCTCTGAGAATTTAATCTTGGTACACAACACCATTAAGGGCACTGTTGGCATCTTTTGGAGGTTTATTTAACCCTCCTTGGAACTGCTTACCCGGGTCATCACTGAGTCTGACCCACTACACAAGGCACAGGGTGGGTAGTATGATGGGTGATGCCAGGCACAGGTTGGGTCCTATGATGGTTGATGCCAGGCACAGGGTGGGCAGGGTGATTTGTGATGCCAGGCACAGGGTGGGCAGGGTGATTTGTGATGCCAGGCACAGGGTGGGCAAGGTGATTTGTGATGCCAGGCACATGGTGGGCAGGGTGATTTGTGATGCCAGGCACAGGGTGGGCAGGGTGATTTGTGATGCCAGGCACAGGGTGGGCAGAGTGATGGGTGATGCCAGGCCCAGGGTGGGCAGAGTGATGGGTGATGCCAGGCCCAGGGTGGGTATTATGAGGGTAATGCCAGGCACAGGGTGGGCAGTATGATGGGTGATGCCAGGCACAGGGTGGACAGTATGATGGGTGATGCCAGGCACAGAGTGAGCAGTATGATGGGTTGATGCCAGGCACAGGGTGGGCAGTATGATGGGTGATGCCAGGCACAGGGTGGACAGTATGATGGGTGATGCCAGGCACAGAGTGAGCAGTATGATGGGTGATGCCAGGCACAGGGTGGGCAGTCTGATGGGTGATGCCAGGCACAGGGTGGACAGTATGATGGGTGATGCCAGGCACAGAGTGAGCAGTATGATTGGTGATGCCAGGCACAGGGTGGGCAGGGTGATGGGTGATGCCAGGCACAGGGTGGGCAGAGTGATGGGTGATGCCAGGCCCAGGGTGGGTATTATGAGGGTAATGCCAGGCACAGGGTGGGCAGTATGATGGGTGATGCCAGGCACAGGGTGGACAGTATGATGGGTGATGCCAGGCACAGAGTGAGCAGTATGATGGGTGATGCCAGGCACAGGGTGGGCAGTCTGATGGGTGATGCCAGGCACAGGGTGGACAGTATGATGGGTGATGCCAGGCACAGAGTGAGCAGTATGATTGGTGATGCCAGGCACAGGGTGGGCAGGGTGATGGGTGATGCCAGGCACAGGGTGGGCAGAGTGATGGGTGATGCCAGGCACAGGGTGGGTATTATGAGGGTAATGCCAGGCACAGGGTGGGCAGTATGATGGGTGATGCCAGGCACAGGGTGGACAGTATGATGGGTGATGCCAGGCACAGAGGGAGCAGTATGATGGGTGATGCCAGGCACAGGGTGGGCAGGGTGATCAGTGATGCCAGGCACAGGGTAGGCAGGGTGATGGGTGATGCCAGGCACAGGGTGGACAGTATGATGGGTGATGCCAGGCACAGAGGGAGCAGTATGATGGGTGATGCCACGCACAGAGTGAGCAGTATGATGGGTGATGCCAGGCACAGGGTGGGCAGTCTGATGGGTGATGCCAGGCACAGGGTGGACAGTATGATGGGTGATGCCAGGCACAGGGTGGACAGTATGATGGGTGATGCCAGGCACAGAGTGAGCAGTATGATGGGTGATGCCAGGCACAGGGTGGGCAGGGTGATCAGTGATGCCAGGCACAGGGTAGGCAGGGTGATGGGTGATGCCAGGCACAGGGTGGGCAGGGTGATGGATGATGCCAGGCACAGGGTGGTTATTATGAGGGTAATGCCAGGCACAGGGTGGGCAGTATGATGGGTGATGCCAGGCACAGGGTGGACAGTATGATGGGTGATGCCAGGCACAGAGTGAGCAGTATGATGGGTGATGCCAGGCACAGGGTGGGCAGGGTGATCAGTGATGCCAGGCACAGAGTGAGCAGTATGATGGGTGATGACAGGCACAGGGTAGGCAGGGTGATTGGTGATGCCAGGCACAGGGTGGGTATTCCCATAATGTCCAAACCAGACCAGAGGCAGATATATATTACACCCCCCACTCCACTCACTATCTGGGACTGGGTGCAAACAATGCCAGTGCTGCTTCTGCTGTCTGTGCTCCAGCTTACAGACAGAAACGAGCCTGAGGAGTCTGAGGGAAGTGGTGAGTCACTGACAGAGCCATGCAGCAAGCAGCGTGGGGCCAGGACAAGGGAGATAATGTTTACTCACTGTGTACTGCTCTGCCGCTGTGAGTCCCAGGCCAGCAATGTGTGTCCCAGCCAGGTCAGGAGACAGGGTGCCGCCATTCCACCTCAACCCCACCCCCGGTAAGTGGACTGTGTGTCAGCAAAAAGCAGGGAGAGTCGGCACCAGCATCACCTGTACTAATTGCCGCTCTGCCGCCCCCTGTCTTCAGGGATGCACCGACATTCTCTCCTCATTCACTCCTCAGCAGTAACTCACCGGAGACCCAATACCCCCACAGCAGCCGGAAGACTGAGGTGGGTGGGCAGGCCGTGGGCAGGGCGACCCCGGACTTTTGCAAAAAAAAAAATATTTTTTTTTTTTAAACTTGCTCAGGTGCCGCCCCCCCCGAATTGTCCCGCCCTAGGCACGTGCTCTCAAGTGCCTAGTGGCAAATACGGCCCTGTCTGTCTGCTTTCTCTTCATTACACCTTTTCCACTAAATGAGTTTCCATATACACTCACCGGCCACTTTATTAGGTACACCTGTCCAACTTCTTGTTAACACTTAATTTCTAATCAGCCAATCACATGGCGGCAACTCAGTGCATTTAGGCATGTAGACATGGTCAAGACAATCTCCTGCAGTTCAAACCGAGCATTAGTATGGGGAAGAAAGGTGATTTGAGTGCCTTTGAATGTGGCATGGTTGTTGGTGCCAGAAGGGCTGGTCTGAGTATTTCAGAAACTGCTGATCTACTGGGATTTTCACGCACAACCATCTCTAGGGTTTACAGAGAATGGTCCGAAAAAGAAAAAAAATCCAGTGAGCGGCAGTTCTGTGGGCGGAAATGCCTTGTTGATGCCAGAGGTCAGAGGAGAATGGGCAGAGTGGTTCGAGCTGATAGAAAGGCAACAGTGACTCAAATCGCCACCCGTTACAACCAAGGTAGGCCTAAGAGCATCTCTGAACGCACAGTGCGTCGAACTTTGAGACAGATGGGCTACAGCAGCAGAAGACCACACCGGGTACCACTCCTTTCAGCTAAGAACAGGAAACTGAGGCTACAATTTGTACAAGCTCATCGAAATTGGACAGTAGAAGATTGGAAAAACGTTGCTTGGTCTGATGAGTCTCGATTTCTGCTGCGACATTCGGATAGTAGGGTCAGAATTTGGCGTAAACAACATGAAAGCATGGATCCATCCTGCCTTGTATGGAGCATCTTTGGGATGTGCAGCCGACAAATCTGCGGCAACTGTGTGATGCCATCATGTCAATATGGACCAAAATCTCTGAGGAATGCTTCCAGCACCTTGTTGAATCTATGCCACGAAGAATTGAGGCAGTTCTGAAGGCAAAAGGGGGTCCAACCTGTTACTAGCATGGTGTACCTAATAAAGTGGCCGGTGAGTGTATATATAAATATATATATGTTAATTTATTTATTTATATCTATCTATCTATATAATATATACAGCAGATGATATAAGTATCGAACACATAACCAGTTTTCTAAGTAGATATATTTCTAAAGGTGCTAGTAACATGAAATTCTTACAAGATGTTGGTAATAACCCATCCAAGGAACTAAAACTCACAGTTCATAAACGGAGCCCATGGAACCTTCAGGATTTCAAGAGTGTTTGTGTGGAAGAATGGGTCAAAATCACACCTGAGCAGTTTCTCTATATAGGAGGCGTCTTGAAACTGTAATCACCAACAAATGTAATTTAGGCTACTTTCACACTAGTCCGTCGGCACGGGTCGTCGCAAACCGTCGGCCCGACGTACCGACGGGCAGCGTGTTAATTTAGCACAACGTTGGCAGCGGATGCAGTTCTACAACGCATCCGCTGCCCATTGTGAGTTCCGGGAGGAGGAGGCGGAGTTACGGCCGCGCATGCGCGGTCAAAAAATGGCAGACCCGACGCACAAAAAAACGTTACATTGAACGTTTTTTTGTGCCGACGGTCCGCCAAAACACGACGCATCCGTCGCACAATGGATGCGACGTGTGGCAATCCGTCGCAATGCGTCGCTAATGCAAGTGTATGGAGAAAAAACGCATCCTGCAGGCAACTTTGCAGTATATATATATATATATATATATATATATATATATAATGGCATTTTTTGTGTTTTGCTACCTCACAACCTGGAATTTCATTTGCTTTTTTTGAGGGTTTGCATCCGTTCATGTAAAAAACATGTGAATATTTTGTTTTTATTGTGAGGCAAACAACAAATAGGACAATTTGAAAATTCAGCGTCAATAACTATTCACCCCCCTAAAGATATTACTTTGTAGAGCCTCTTTTTGCAGCAATTACAGCTTCAAGTCACTTTGGATAAGTGTCTATGAGCTTTCCACATCTTGCCACTTGAGTTTTTTGCCCGATCCTCAAGGCAAAACTGCTCCAGCTCCTTAAAATTTGCTGATTATTGCTGTTGTTAGGGCTAGAAGAATGCACCAAATAAAGGGATAGATACGAGGTGCGTTCGCAGCCCGAGGTCCACCGTGCAGAGATGGTACCTGCTGCTATGTAATGGTGGATGGATGCTGAACTCACACATGGGTTCGACTTCACCCCGTGTGAAATAGTAGCGAGCTCTGTTGCTTCACAAAGTCGCAAGATACTCAGAGAGTAATACCCTAACTAGGGTTGTGCTTGCTCTGGAACTCTTCTGTGCTAACCGCTCACATGAAGGAACCAGATGCTAAGCCAAGCTGCTAATTGCCCCCAATGATGCTAGCTGCCTGCCTGTACAGTCCCAGATTTAGACACACCACATGTAACCAGAATGGTAGAGCATCCACTGGCATTAGCCATAAACAAATGATACTAGCGCATGGCCGTGCGGCCAAGTGAGTCTTTTATAGTTGCGGCTTCTTCAGGACCTTCCTAGTGGATCAATAGGAGCTGCTATAGGACCTGAGTGTGTGACCCCCGACCTCCAATGAGAGGTCTTCCCTTGGGCATGCTCAGAAGGAGAAAAGCAGGACTTAGTCCCAGAAGCGTCTCCTTGCCGCTGACCAGTACTGGCTACAATGGCTGAGCCTGGAAGGGCAGCAGTAACCAAGCGCAGAGTATCTGCCTGAGCCAGACACTGGGACCGATGTCTTCCGCTGAGCAGGCTCCACTGTGGCTGAAGAAGAATGGGAGACCTCAGCGGAGGTGGTTCGAGATTCCCCCTGTGCAACGGCGGGAACTCGACACCTAATATTACCCCCCTCCTAAGCCTCCCCTCCTTAGACCTCGCTCCACTCAAAGGCAGCAAAGAGCTGCGGAGCTCGAATGTGCTCAGCAGGCTCCCAGGACCTGTCCTCTGGGCCATAACCCTTCCAATCCACCCAAAAACATTTTTTGCCATGCACCACCTTACACCCCAAGATAGCGTTCACCTCGTAATCATCCGTAGACGAACCCGATGTCCCGGCAGATGACTCAGAAAACCAGGACATGTGTACAGGCTTTAAGAGGGACACATGAAAGGTGTCGGTGATGCCTAGGCTTGAGGAAGAGCCAGACGATAAACCACAGGCTCTTCCTCCATGGACCTGTTCCAGGACCTTGAAGTAGCAAGGTGCAAACTTAGTGGACTCAACTCGCAGCCTGATGTTATGGGCGGAGAGCCACACTAAGTCGCCAGGGGTAAAGGTCGGAACAGGGCGCCGATGTGCATCGGCGGAGGACCTCATTCTCTCCTTGGAGGCCCGGATGGCATCCTGAGTGCGGTCCCAAATGTCACGTGCCTCCACTGCCCAGTCTGCCACCCTGGAGTCGGCAGAAGACACGGGCATAGGCACAGGAACCTGCAGATGCTGGCCGTAGTTAAGGAGGAACGGGGTCTGCCCATTGCAATCAGCTATGGAATTGTTCAGTGCAAACTCCACCCACGGTAGCAAGGATGCCCAGTCATCCTGCCTGGCTGAAACAAAATGTCGCAGATATGTGACCAAGGTCTGGTTGGCCCTCTCTACCAACCCATTAGTCTCGGGATGGTATGCTGAAGAGAGATTCAGCTCAATGTTGAGTAGACGACAAAGCTCTCTCCAGAACCGAGACGCAAACTGGGGACCCCGGTCACTGACAATTTTGTCCGGCATACCGTGTAGGTGGAAAATGTGTTTAATAAACAACACTGCCAGAGCCAGTGCAGAAGGTAGCTGTGGAAGAGGCACCAAGTGCACCATTTTGGAAAAATGGTTGGTGATCACCCAAATAATGGTGCAGCTACGGGACTTGCCTAAGCCCACCACAAAGACCATCTCCCATGGCCTGTCTGCCACTGGCAGGGGGTAAAGTAACCCAGCTGGCCATTGTCGAGGAGACTTATTCTTGGTGCAGGAGACACATGCCCGAATATAGTCTCCGACGTCACGAGCCATATGCGGCCACCAGTACGTCCTCGCAAGTAGCTCAGATGTCCTCTTGGTCCCAAAATTTCCACCCACCCTGGACGAGTGAGCCCAAGAGAGAACCTCCAGTCGCAAATTAGATGGTACGAAAGTCTTGCCCGGGGGCACAGACTCTAGTGAAACCGGAGGCATGATTCTCAGGCTCTCAGAAGAGACAATAAGATGAGGCTCCTCCTCCTCTGATGACACTACGGAGCGGAAGAGAGCATCGGCACGAATGTTCTTCTCTGAGGAGAGAAGATGGAGAGTGAAATGGAACTGGGAAAAGAACAGGGACCATCTAGCCTGGCGAGAATTTAGCTGTTGGGCAGTCTGTATATACACCAAATTTTTGTGGTTGGTGTAGACTTGGAAGGAAAAGCGAGCCCCCTCCAGGAGGTGTCTCCACTCTGAGAAAGCCAACTTCATGGCTAGCAACTCCCAGTCGCCGATGGAATAACTCCTCTCTGCCGGTGTGAAGGTCTTGAAGAAGAAGAAGCAAGGATGCTTCCGACCTTGAGCATCCTTTTGAAATAGGACTGCTCCAACACCAACAAATGAGGCATCCACCTCCATTATATACGGCTTATCTACATTGGGGCGATGAAGGATGGGAGCACTAGCAAAATGAGACTTATCAGAGAGGAATGTCTTGGAGACCTCCTCCGACCACAATTTGGGATTTGCTCCCTTCTTGGTGAGGGCTACCAAGGGAGCTACCAAAGTTGAGAATTGAGGAATGAACTGGCGATAATAGTTAATTAATTCCATAAAGCGCTGCACCGCTTTGAGAGAATGGGGTTCTTGCCAGTCGATCACAGCCTGTAGCTTGGCAGGATCAATAGCCAAACCCTGGGCGGAGATTATATAGCCAAGAAAAGGCAAGGACTCCTGCTCAAACACACACACTTCTCCAACTTGGCGTAGAGGGAGTTTGCCCGTAAGAGGTCGAAGACTTTGCAAACATATCTCCGGTGGGAGTCAATATCTGGAGAGTAGATGAGAATATCATCCAAATAGACTATGACTGAGGTGGTGAGCATATTCCTGAAAATATAATTCACAAAGTCTTGGAAAACGGCTGAGGCATTACAGAGCCCGAAGGGTATCACCAGATATTCATAGTGCCCATCCCTGGTTTTAAAAGCCGTCTTCCATTCGCCCCCCTCACAGATGCAAATCAGGTTGTAAGCACCCCACAGATCTAGTTTAGTAAATACCCTTGCTCCCCGTAACCTATCGAAAAGCTCAGCTATTAGGGGAAGAGGGTATTTATTCTTAATGGTGATGGCGTTAAGACCCCCATAGTCTATGCATGGACGTAGTTCTCCGTTCTTCTTCTGCACAAAGAAGAACCCAGCCCCTGCAGGTGACACTGACTACCTAATGAATCCTCTTGCCAGATTCTCCTGGATGTACTGAGACATTGCCTCTGTGTCTGGGAGAGATAACGGATAGACTCGACCCCGAGCAGGCTCAGCACCAGGCAAGAGGTCAATAGGACAGTGATAGGGGCGGTGAGGCGGAAGGGTCTCCGCAGCCCATTTGGAGAACACGTCCGTATAGGGCCAATAGTGTTTGGGGAGAGAGGAAAGATCTGTGGGTACCTCAGGAGTAGCAACCTGAACGCACTCCCTCTGACATCTACCCTCACAAGATTCAATCCATCCCAAAATTCTGCCCGTGGACCACTCTATGAAGTGTATGGCTTATTGTGGTTATCTCTGTTCTAGAATTCTGCAGCTCCTTTAGGGTTACCTTTGGTCTCTGTGCTGCCTATCTGATTAATTTCATCCTTACCCAGGCTGAGAGTTTTGGAGGGTGGCCCTCTTTTGGCAGTTTTATTGTGGAACCATGTTCACTACATTTGATGATAATGGTGCTCCTGGGGTTTAACAGAGATTGAGATATTTTTTTTTTATAACCCAACTGTGACTTGTACTTCTCAACAACTTTGTCCCTGACTTATTTGGAGATCTCCTTGGTATTCATAATGTTTCTTGTTAGTGGTGCCTCTTGCTTAATGGTGTTCCAACCTGTGTGGCCTTTCAGAAAAGGTGTGCATATACTGACAGGCTATGTAACACTTAGATTGCACACTGGTGGACTTCCTTTCACTAAGGATGTAACTTATGAAGATAATTGCTTGCAACAGAAATTTTTAGGGACTTTATAGCAAAATGGGTGAATACATACGGACATGCCAATTTTTAGTTATTTGATCCCATAAATTTAATTCATGCCTATATTTTTCTCACTTTACCAACTTGGACTGTTTAGTGTTGATGTATCACACACAAATTGGATTACAAAAATATTAGCTCACAGTTTGTAATATAACAAAAATAGTTAAAAATCCAGGGAGGTTAATACATTAGCAAGCCTCTATAAATATAATTATATAATCTATAATTGTATATTACACATATACATATATGATTTTTCATATACTGTACATGTGTATATAATTATCTAATATATAATTGCCTAGAATACTACTTCCTGCAATTTGTGCCAACTTCCGTGGCTTTGTCCGGAGTTAATGTCCGGAGATAATGTCCGGAGCTAATGTCCGGAGCTAATGTCCGGAGATAAGTGACGTCACCAGTGTCCTACACCCAGGCAGAGCACAGGGGCCCCAGGCAGCATATGGGGCACCAGGCAGAGCACAGTGGTCCCAGGCAGAGCACAGGGGCCCCAGGCAGCCTATGGGCCCCCAGACAGAGCACAGTGGCCCCAGGCAGAGCACAGGGGACCCAGGCAGCATATGGGGCCCCAGGCAGAGCACAGGGGCCCCAGGCAGCATATGGGGCCCCAGGCAGAGCACAGGGGCCCCAGGCAGAACATGGGGCCCCAGGCAGAGCACAGGGGCCCCAGGCAGCATATGGGGCCCCAGGCAGAGCACAGGGGCCCCAGGCAGAGCACAGGGGCCCCAGGCAGCATATGGGGCCCCAGGCAGAGCACAGGGGCCCCAGGCAGCTTATGGGGCCCCAGGCAGAGCACAGTGGCCCCAGGCAGAACATGGGGCCCCAGGCAGAGCACAGTGGCCCCAGGCAGAGCACAGGGGCCCCAGGCAGAACATGGGGCCCCAGGCAGAGCACAGGGGCCCCAGGCAGCATATGGGGCCCCAGGCAGAGCACAGGGGCCCCAGGCAGCATATGGGGCCCCAGGCAGAGCACAGTGGCCCCAGGCAGAGCACACACCAAATCGGAGGCCGAGGGGCCCCGCCAACCAAATCGGAGGCCGAGGGGCCCCGCCAACCAAATCGGAGGCCGAGGAGCCCCGCCCACCAAATCGAAGGCCGAGCGGCCCCGCCCACCAAAGCGGAGGCCGAGGGGCCCGGCCCCGCCCACCAAAGCGGAGGCCGAGGGGCCCCAACCACCACATCGGAGGCCAAGGGGCCCCGCCCACCAAATCGGAGGCTGAGGGGCCCCGCCCACCAAATCGGAGGCCGAGGGGCCCCGCCCACCAAATCGGAGGCCGAGGGGCCCCGCCCACCAAATCGGAGGCCGAGGGGCCCCGCCCACCAAATCGGAAGCCGAGGGTCCCCGCCCACCAAATCGGAAGCCGAGGGTCCCCGCCAACCAAATCGGAGGCCGAGGGGCCCCACCCACCAAATCGGAGGCCGGGGGTCCCCGCCCTCCAAATCGGAGGCCGAGGGGCCTCGCCCACCACATCGGAGGCCGAGGGGCCCCACCCACCAATTCGGAGGCCGAGGGTCCCCGCCCACCAAATCGGAGGCCGAGGGTCCCCGCCCACCAAATCGGAGGCTGAGGGTCCCCGCCCACCAAATCGGAGGCCGAGGGGCCCCGCCCACCAAATCGGAGGCCGAGGAGCCCCGCCCACCAAAGCGGAGGCCGAGGGGCCTGGCCCCGCCACCAAAGCGGAGGCCGAGGGGCCCCGCCCACCACATCGGAGGCCGAGGGGCCCCGCCCACCAAATCGGAGGCCGAGAGTCCCCGCCCACCAAATCGCTGGATAAGGGGCCCCGCCAACCAAATCGGAGGCCGAGGAGCCCCGCCCAACAAATCGAAGGCCGAGCGGCCCCGCCCACCAAAGCGGAGGCCGAGGGGCCCGGCCCCGCCCACCAAAGCGGAGGCCGAGGGGCCCCGACCACCACATCAGAGGCCGAGGGGCCCCGCCCACCGAATCGGAGGCCGAGGGTCCCCGCCCACCAAATCGGAGGCCAGGGGCCCCGCCCACCAAATCGGAGGCCGAGGGTCCCCGCCCACCAAATCGGAGGCCGAGGGTCCCCGCCCACCAAATCGGAGGCCGAGGGGCCCCGCCTACCAAATCGGAGGCCGAGGGGCCCCGCCCACCAAATCGGAGGCCGAGGGGCCCCGCCCACCAAATAGGAGGCCGGGGGTCCCCGCCCTCCAAATCGGAGGCCGAGGGGCCACGCCCATTACATCGGAGGCCGAGGGGCCCCGCCCACCAAATCGGAGGCCGAGGGTCCCCGCCCACCAAATCGGAGGCTGAGTATCCCCGCCCACCAAATCGGAGGCCGAGGGTCCCCACCCACCAAATCGGAGGCCGAGGGTCCACACCATCCAAATCGGAGGCCGAGGGGCCCCGCCCACCAAATCGGAGGCCGAGGAGCCCCGCCCACCAAATCGAAGGCCAAGCGGCCCCGCCCACCAAAGCGGAGGCCGAGGGGCCTGGCCCCGCCCACCAAAGCAGAGGCCGAGGGGCCCCGCCCACCACATCGGAGGCCGAGGGGACCCGCCCACCAAATCATAGTCCGAGAGTCCCCGCCCACCAAATCGGAGGATAAGGGGCCCCGCCAACCAAATCGGAGGCCGAGGGGCCCCGCCAACCAAATCGGAGGCCGAGGAGCCCCGCCCAACAAATCGAAGGCCGAGCAGCCCTGCCCACCAAAGCGGAGGCTAAGGGGCCCGGCCCCGCCCACCAAAGCGGAGGCCGAGGGGCCCCGACCACCACATCGGAGGCCGAGGGGCCCCGCCCACCAAAGCGGAGGCCGAGGGTCCCCGCCCACCAAATCGGAGGCCGAGGGTCCCCGCCGACCAAATCGGAGGCCGAGGGTCCCCGCCCACCAAATTGGAGGCCGAGGGTCCACACCATCCAAATCGGAGGCCAAGGGGCCCCGCCCACCAAATCGGAGGCCGATGGGCCCCACCCACCAAAGCGGAGGCCGAGGGTCCCCGCCCAACAAATCGGAGGCCGAGGGTCCCTGCCCACCAAATCGGAGTCCGAGGGTCCCCGCCCACCAAATTGGAGGCCGAGGGGCCCCACCAACCAAATCGGAGGCCGAGGAGCCCCGCCCACCAAATCGAAGGTCGAGGGGCCCCGCCCACGAAAGCGGAGGCCGAGGGTCCCCGCACACCAAATCGGAGGCAGAGGGACCCCGCCCACCAAATCGGAGGCCGAGGGGCCCCGCCCACCAAAGCGGAGGCCAAGGGTCCCCGACCACCAAATCAGAGGCCGAGGATCCCCGCCCACCAAATCGGAGGCCGAGGTTCCCCTTCCACCAAATTGGAGGCCGAGGGTCCCCGCCCACCAAATCGGAGGCCGAGAGTCCCTGCCCACCAAATCGGAGGCCGAGGGGCCCCGCCAACCAAATCGGAGGCCGAGGGGCTTCGCCAACCAAATCGGAGGCCGAGGAGCCCCGCCCACCAAATCGAAGGCCGAGCGGCCCCGCCCACCAAAGCGGAGGCCGAGGGGCCTGGCCCCGCCCACCAAAGCGGAGGCCAAGGGGCCCCGTCCACCACATCGGAGGCCGAGGGGCCCCACCCACCAAATCGGAGGCCGAGGGTCCCCGCCCACCAAATCGGAGGCCGAGGGTCCCCGCCCACCAAATCGGAGGCCGAGGGTCCCCACCCACCAAATCGGAGGCCGAGGGTCCCCGCCCACCAAATCGGAGGCCGAGAGTCCCCGCCCACCAAAGCGGAGTCCGAGGGGCCCGGCCCCGCCCACCAAAGCGGAGGCAGAGGGGCCCCGACCACCACATCGGAGGCCGAGGGGCCCCGCCCACCAAAGCGGAGGCCGAGGGTCCCCGCCCACCAAATCGGAGGCCGAGGGTCCCCGCCGACCAAATCGGAGGCCGAGGGTCCCCGCCCACCAAATAGGAGGCCGAGGGTCCCCGCCCACCAAATCGGAGGCCGAGGGTCCCCGCCCACCAAACCAGAGGCCGAGGGTCCCTGCCCACCAAATCGGAGTCCGAGGGGCCCCACCCACCAAATCGGAGGCCGGGGGTCCCCGCCCTCCAAATCGGAGGCTGAGGGGCCCCGCCCACCACATCGGAGGCCGATGGGCCCCGCCCACCAAATCGGAGGCCGAGGGTCCCCGCCCACCAAATCGGAGGCCGAGGGTCCCCGCCCACCAAATCGAAGGCCGAGGGTCCGCACCATTCAAATCGGAGGCCGAGGGGCCCCGCCCACCAAATCGGAGGCCGATGGGCCCCACCCACCAAAGCGGAGGCCGAGGGTCCCCGCCCACCAAATCGGAGGCCGAGGGTCCCTGCCCACCAAATCGGAGGCCGAGGGTCCCCGCCCACCAAATTGGAGGCCGAGGGGCCCCACCAACCAAATCGGAGGCCGAGGAGCCCCGCCCACCAAATCGAAGGTCGAGGGGCCCCGCCCACGAAAGCGGAGGCCGAGGGTCCCCGCACACCAAATCGGAGGCCGAGGGTCCACACCATCCAAATCGGAGGCCGAGGGGCCCCGCCCACCAAATCGGAGGCCGATGGGCCCCACCCACCAAAGCGGAGGCCGAGGGTCCCCGCCCAACAAATCGGAGGCCGAGGGTCCCTGCCCACCAAATCGGAGTCCGAGGGTCCCCGCCCACCAAATTGGAGGCCGAGGGGCCCCACCAACCAAATCGGAGGCCGAGGAGCCCCGCCCACCAAATCGAAGGTCGAGGGGCCCCGCCCAAGAAAGCGGAGGCCGAGGGTCCCCGCACACCAAATCGGAGGCAGAGGGACCCCGCCCACCAAATCGGAGGCCGAGGGTCCCCGACCACCAAATCGGAGGTCGAGGATCCCCGCCCACCAAATCGGAGGCCGAGGGTCCCCGCCCACCAAATCGGAGGCCGAGGGTCCCCGCCCACCAAATCGGAGGCCGAGAGTCCCTGCCCACCAAATCGGAGGCCGAGGGGCCCCGCCAACCAAATCGGAGGCCGAGGGGCTTCGCCAACCAAATCGGAGGCCGAGGAGCCCCGCCCACCAAATCGAAGGCCGAGCGGCCCCGCCCACCACATCGGAGGCCGAGGGGCCCCGCCCACCAAATCGGAGGCCGAGGGTCCCCGCCCACCAAATCGGAGGCCGAGGGTCCCCGCCCACCAAATCGGAGGCCGAGGGGCCCCACCCACCAAATCGGAGGCCGAGGGGCCCCACCAACCAAATCGGAGGCCGAGGGGCCCCGCCCACCAAATCGGAGGCCGAGGGGCCCCGCCCACCAAATCGGAGGCCGAGAGTCCCCGCCCACCAAATCGGAGGATAAGGGGCCCCGCCAACCAAATCGGAGGCCGAGGGGCCCCGCCAACCAAATCGGAGGCCGAGGAGCCCCGCCCAACAAATCAAAGGCCGAGCGGCCCCGCCCACCAAAGCAGAGGCCGAGGGGCCCCGACCATCACATCAGAGGCCGAGGGGCCCCGCCCACCACATCGGAGGCCGAGGGTCCCCGCCCACCAAATCGGAGGCCGACGGTCCCCGCCCACCAAATTGGAGGCCGAGGGGCCCCGCCTACCAAATCGGAGGCCGAGGGTCCCCGCCTACCAAATCGGAGGCCGAGGGTCCCCGCCCACCAAATCGGAGGCCGAGGGTCCCCGCCCACCAAATCGGAGGCCGAGAGTCCCCGCCCACCAAATCGGAGGCCGAGGGGCCCCGCCCACCAAATCGGAGGCCGGGGGTCCCCGCCCACCAAATCGGAGGCCGAGGGGCCCCGCCCACCAAATCGGAGGCCGAGGGGCCCCGCCCACCACATCGGAGGCCGAGGGGCCCCGCCAACGAAATCGGAGGCCGAGGGGCCCCGCCAACCAAATTGGAGGCCGAGGAGCCCCGCCCACCAAATCGAAGGCCGAGCGGCCCCGCCCACCAAAGCGAAGGCCGAGGGGCCCGGCCCCACCAAATCGGAGGCCGAGGGTCCCTACCCACCAAATCGGAGGCCGAGGGTCCCCGCCCACCAAATCGGAGGCCGAGGGTCCCCGCCCACCAAATCGGAGGCCGAGGGGCCCCGCCAACCAAATCGGAGGCCAAGGGGCCCCACCAACCAAATCGGAGGCCGAGGAGCCCCGCCCACCAAATCGAAGGCCGAGCGGCCCCGCCCACCAAAGCGGAGGCAGAGGGGACCCACCAACCAAAGCGGAGGCCGAGGGTCCCCGCCCACCAAATCGGAGGCAGAAGGACCCCGCCCACCAAATCGGAGGCCGAGGGGCCCCGCCCACCAAAGCGAAGGCCGAGGGGCCCCGCCCACCAAAGCGAAGGCCGAGGGTCCCCGCCCAACCAAATCGGAGGCCGGTCCCCGCCCACCAAATCGGAGGCCGAGGGTCCCCACCCACCAAATCGGAGGACGAGGGGCCCCACCAACCAAATCGGAGGCCAAGGAGCCCCGCCCACCAAAAGTAAGTGCGCCCCCGGGTGCAAAAGTAAGTGCGCCCCCGGGTGCAAAAGTAAGTGCGCCCCCGGGGGCAAAAGTAAGTGCGCCCCCGGGTGCAAAAGTAAGTGCGCCCCCGGGTGCAAAAGTAAGTGCGCCCCCGGGTGCAAAAGTAAGTGCGTCCCCGGGTGCAAAAGTAAGTGCGCCTCCGGGTGCAAAAGTAAGTGCGCCCCCGGGTGCAAAAGTAAGCGCGCCCCCGGCCCCGGGTGCAAAAGTAAGCACGCCCCCCAGTCCCGTGTGTGAAAAGTGCTGCTGTAAAGCTGGTAGCACTGTTCAAGCACCATGTATTTCCTTCAGGAAATGCCCATCTAATATATAATTGCCTAGAATACTACTTCCTGCAATTTGTGCCAAGAAAGAACATAACAATATACATAGTTATTGATACATATTATTTACATTATTGTTCTTAAGCAAAGAACCGTTGTTGTGGCATTTGCCACAACACGCAAAGTTGTTGTCTGATGTCTTTCATCACTCCCCTCATAAGCATGTTCATGGATCCTGTGTAACTGTACCTTATATAACAAGAATTGTCAAGAGCTGGTGAGTGCAGCCATTTTTTGTTCTTTCTTACTATTATTTATTAATTGTATTATTCTTACATTTGAATAAATAAAGTATATATGGATTCTAGACTCCCGATTCTTTAGAATCGGGCTGCCATCTAGTATATAATATTTGTGTGTGTATATCTACATCTATATCTATCTATATATATAGTACAGACCAAAAGTTTGGACACACTTTCTCATTTAAAGATTTTTCTGTATTTTCATGAAAGTATTTCTATGAAAATTGTACGTTCACACTAAAGGCGTCAAAACTATGAATTAACGCATGTGGAATTATATACTTAACAAAATAGTGTGATACAACTGAAATTATGTCTTATATTCTAGGTTCTTCAAAGTAGCCACCTTTTGCTTTGATGACTGCTTTGCACACTCTTGGCATTCATTTGATGAGCTTCAAGAGGTAGTCACCGGGAATGGTCTTCCAACAATCTTGAAGGAGTTTCCAGAGATGCTTAGCACTTGTTGCCCCCTTTTGCCTTCACTCTGTGGTTCATCTCACCCCAAACCATCTCAATTGGGTTCAGGTCTGGTGACTGTGGAGGCCAGGTCATCTGGCGTAAAACCCCATCACTCTCCTTCTTGGTCAAATAGCCCTTACACAGCCTGGAGGTGTGTTTGGGGTCATTGTCCTGTTGAAAAATAAATGTTGCCTTGCGCAGGCGTGTACTCCGGAGGACAGAGAATGAACTTCAATCCAATATTGCAGCAAGCATGCAGCCAGCGGGTAAGGAAAGGGTGAATCAAACACCCAAAAACCCCGCCCATATGATCCCAAACCGGTCCCGCCAAATTCAGGTGACAGGTTCCCTTTAACACTTTTTTGTTAAGTATATAATTCCACATGTGTTAATTCATAGTTTTGATGCCTTCAGTGTGAATGTACAATTTTCATAGTTATGAAAATAGAGAAAAATCTTTAAATGAGAAGGTGTGTCCAAACTTTTGGTCTGTACTGTACATATACATATATAAATATGGTTTCCTATATACCGGTGTATGTATATATACATATGTACTTTTTTTTCAACAGTACTGAAACTTTGGCCTATAATTGAAGTTTTAACGCAGATTAGAAATAATGCAAGTAATACAAATGTTCATGACACGTAATACCCAGATTTAGCGGTGTAGTGCACAAACTGAGCGGTAGGTTACACTCCAAACTTCAGGAAAACTGAACAGGAGAGCAGAGCACCATGATGTCTAATAAGGAAATCACTGCACTGGATGATTTCCAAGCAAGGAACATCCTGCTCCACATCCCTGAGCCCCCTGCGGTTGGCATGTCACCATCTCCTGACCAAAGGTAGTCTTGCAGAAGACTAACACTGGCTCGTGTTATGACTGGGCATTTGGAGGGGGACAAGTCAGTGAAGTTTGCATATGGACCTGCATCTTCAAGTTACACCACTGCTTCCACCACTAACATTCAGAAAGATGGTACCATAAACATTCTTACCTCCCATTTATTATTCACTATCAATTGAAGTCCCATTGTGCCTAAACTTTAAACCCAATTTTGGGATAATGTAGAAATGTAAAATAGTACATATAGTTTAGCCAGGCACTAATACAATAATTGAAATATAAACTTATACTATTTTCAATATTTTTAGAACTCTGCACCTGTTAAGCAACTTAATAGTCATAGCAATGTACCTGAAAAGCTATTTCATAATTACATGTTTTTGTTCATTAGCAGTAGGGTAGCTCAATAATTCTACATAGTTCATCCTCCGAGTCTGGTTAATTACTGTGATAGGTAATTACAGCAATTGAAACATGTCTGTTGTCTAGAAAAGCCGTATGCATGTCAAGCTATGAGTAAGGAACAGCATGGTACCATCTAAATAACTTGTGAAAATAATCTTGAGCCAGATGTTCCTAAATGGAATATAAAGGGTCAGATTCTATTCTAATCATTCAAGTGCAGCAGAAAAGAAGTAGGATTAGAAACACTGAAAGGTTTCTAAAATAATTGATTCAGTAACCAATGGTAATAATTTAAAAAATGGTTGAGTCTAATAGCTATTATTAAATTTGTATTAAGATGTAGTTTTCATATACAATAATTTGCAGTTATTGCTTACTGAATACTCTAAACTTATGAAAGCTATAAAGAAGCATATCAGAAAAACCTTGATATTAGACTAATGGTACCCATACACCTTAAATGGCAGATATCCTTTCTGAACCCCGAACACATGCATGCTTAGTAGAGAGGAGAATTAGCTCCTGTCAAACACCTTTTGGTAGCAGTAGCTCATCTTACAAGAAAACAAAGGATCATGCATGTCAAAATATAACATACTTAACCCTTCTTATTTATGGGCATCCCAGTGGTGGCTACACATGTGAGATATTTGTCTGTTGATTACTGAGTACTGACATATCAAGTTAATTTTAGGATCAGTTGTTCATAAATACACAGAGTTCAGAAGATGGGTACACTAGACTCTTCTGAACTCTGGGTATTTATGATTTTTCCTGGCTCTTACTTGTTTACACATATGCTGTATTATTAATTGATCTTGAGCTATGGAATGCACTATTTGTCTCTGGATTCTCCAATGAGTTATGCCATCTATGCAACCCTATTTATTGTACATGCAGTACATGTCTCTTTAGAAATCACCAGAGACAAAACCCAGCAGTGTCCAATATATTTATTTATTTATCTATCTTGCATCCCTTTTTATACTATAATTATTTGCACTATGCACTTTATCTATTTAAAATATTACTGCTATCTATCCTGTATATTTTTCTATAGGAATTAAAAATTAACTTTACAGGAAGCTACAACTTTTGTACATTTTTGGATGTGATATACCCTTTATCTTAACCCCTCTGTGACCTTAGACGTACTATCCTGTCGAGGTGACCTGGGCCTATCTGACCCTCGACGGGATAGTACGTCATAGCCGATCGGCCGCGCTCACGGGGGAAGCGCGGCCGATCGCGGCCGGGTGTCAGCTGCATATCGCAGCTGACATCCGGCACTATGTGCCAGGAGCGGTCACGGACCGCCCCCGGCACATTAACCCCCGGCACACCGCGATCAAACATGATCGCAGTGTACCGGCGGTATAGGGAAGCATCGCGCAGGGAGGGGGCTCCCTGCGGGCTTCCCTGAGACCCCCGGAGCAACGCGATGTGATCGCGTTGCTCCGAGGGTCTCCTACCTCCCTCCTTGCCGCAGGTCCCGGATCCAAGATGGCCACGGCATCCGGGTCCTGCAGGGAAGGAGGTGGCTTACCGAGTGTCTGCTCAGAGCAGACACTTGGTAAGCCTGCAGCCCTGCACAGCAGATCGCAGATCTGGCAGAGTGCTGTGCACACTGCCAGATCAATGATCTGTGATGTCCCCCCCAGGGACAAAGTAAAAAAGTAAAAAAAAAATTCCCCACATGTGTAAAAAAATAAATAAAAAAAATATCCTAAATAAAGAAAAATATATATTATTCCCATAAATACATTTCTTTTGCTAAATAAAATAAAAAAAACAATAAAAGTACACATATTTAGTATCGCCGCGTCCGTAACGACCCAACCTATAAAACTGCCCCACTAGTTAACCCCTTCAGTAAACACCGTAAGAAAAAAAAAAAAAAAACGAGGCAAAAAACAACGCTTTATTATCATACCGCCGAACAAAAAGTGGAATAACACGCGATCAAAAAGACTGATATAAATAACCATGGTACCGCTGAAAACGTCATCTTGTCCCGCAAAAAACGAGCTGCCATACAGCATCATCAGCAAAAAAATAAAAAAGTTATAGTCCTGAGAATAAAGCGATGCCAAAATAATTATTTTTTCTATAAAATAGTTTTTATCGTATAAAAGCGCCAAAACATAAAAAAAGATATAAGTGAGATATCGCTGTAATCGTACTGACCCGACGAATAAAACTGCTTTATCAATTTTACCAAACGCGGAACGGTATAAACGCCTCCCCCAAAAGAAATTCATGAATAGCTGGTTTTTGATCACTCTGCCTCACAAAAATCGGAATAAAAAGCGATCAAAAAATGTCACGTGTCCGAAAATGTTACCAATAAAAACGTCAACTCGTCCCACAAAAAACAAGATCTCACATGACTCTGTGGACTCAAATATGGAAAAATTACAGCTCTCAAAATGTGGTAACGCAAAAAATATTTTTTGCAATGAAAAGCGTCTTTCAGTGTGTGACGGCTGCCAATCATAAAAATCCGCTGAATAACCCTCTATAAAAGTAAATCAAACCCCCCTTCATCACCCCCTTAGTTAGGGAAAAAAAAATAATTAAAAAATGTATTTATTTCCATTTTCCCATTAGGGTTAGGGCTAGAGTTAGGACTAGAGTTAGGACTAGAGTTAGGGCTAGGGTTAGAGCTAGGGTTAGGGCAAGGGTTAGGGCAAGGGTTAGGGCTAGGGTTAGGGTTGGGGCTAGGGTTGGGGCTACGGTTAGGGTTAGGGCTAGGGTTGGGCTAGGGTTAGGGCTAGGGTTAGGGTTAGGGCTAGGGTTGGGGCTAGGGTTGGGGCTAGGGTTAGGGCTAGGGTTGGGGCTAGGGTTAGGGTTAGGGCTAGTGTTACGGCTAGTGTTAGGGCTAGTGATAGGGCTAGGGTTATTGCTCAGGTTAGGGCTAGGGTTAGGGCTAGGGTTGGGGCTAGGGTTAGGGTTGGGGCTAAAGATAGGGTTAGGGTTTGGATTACATTTACGGTTGGGAATAGGGTTGGGTGTGTCTGGGTTAGAGGAGTGGTTAGGGTTACTGTTGGGATTAGGGTAAGGGGTGTGTTTGGATTAGGGTTTCAGTTATAATTGGGGGGTTTCCACTGTTTAGGCACATTAGGGGCTCTCCAAATGCAACATGGCGTCCCATCTCAATTCCAGTCAATTTTGCATTGAAAAGTCAAATGGCGATCCTTCCCTTCCGAGCTCTGCCCTGCGCCCAAACAATGGTTTACACCCACATATGGGGTATCAGCGTACTCAGGACAAATTGCACAACAATTTTTGGGTCCAATTTCTTCTCTTACCCTTGGGAAAATAAAAAATTGGGGGCGAAAAATCATTTTTGTGAAAAAATATGATTTTTTATTTTTACGGCTCTGCATTATAAACTTCTGTGAAGCACTTGTTGGGTCAAAGTGCTCACCACACATCTAGATAAGATCCTTAGGGGGTCTACTTTCCAAAATGGTGTCACTTGTGGGGGGTTTCAATGTTTAGGCACATCAGGGGCTCTCCAAATGCAACATGGCGTCCCATCTCAATTCCAGTCAATTTTGCATTGAAAAGTCAAATGGCGCTCCTTTCCTTCCGAGCTCTGCCATGCACCCAAACAGTGGTTTACCCCCACATATGGTGTATCAGCGTACTCAGGACAAATTGTACAACAAATTTTGGGGTCTATTTTCTCCTGTTACCCTTGGTAAAATGAAACAAATTGGAGCTGAAATAAATTTTGTGTGAAAAAAAGTTAAATGTTTATTTTTATTTAAACATTCCAAAAATTCCTGTGAAACACCTGAAGGGTTAATAAACTTCTTGAAAGTGGTTTTGAGTACCTTGAGGGGTGCAGTTTTTAGAATGGTGTCACACTTGGGTATTTTCTATCATTTAGACCCCTCAAAATGACTTCAAATGAGATGTGGTCCCTAATAAAAAATGGTGTTGTAAAAATGAGAAATTGCTGGTCAACTTTTAACCCTTATAACTCCGTCACAAAAAAAAATTTTGGTTCCAAAATTGTGCTGATGTAAAGTATACATGTGGGAAATGTTACTTATTAAGTATTTTGCATGACATATGTCTGTGATTTAAGGGCATAAAAATTCAAAGTTGGAAAATTGCAAAATTTTCAAAATTTTCGCCAAATATTCGTTTTTTTTACAAATAAACGCAAGTTATATCAAAGAAATTTTTCCACTATCATGAAGTACAATATGTCACGAGAAAACAATGTCAGAATCGCCAAGATCCGTTGAAGCGTTCCAGAGTTATAACCTCATAAAGGGACAGTGGTCAGAATTGTAAAAATTGGCCCGGTCATTAACGTGCAAACCACCCTTGGGGGTGAAGGGGTTAATTCCAGTCCAGTGTTTGCTTGTTCCAATTTCTGTATGGTCTGTTTTTTTTTTTAAATTGTGATCTAATAAAAATTACTTGCTTATTGTACAACACATGTTTGTAGGACTATTTTGCTCTACATAGGTGTTTTCTTGTATTATGGTCCTCTGTGTTTATAGTATAGGGAATCTTCCTGTTGAAGTTGTGAAGATGTATGACCACCGCAAATTGCCAGCAAAGCTCCCCAAATTTAGTGATTGTGAATGGTTTGCAGATGAATATTTCTTGTGTTTAGCCAACTTAATGGGGTCTACACTAGACATATTTATTCCAATGGCAGACCAGCCTAAGTTTTCCTAGGCTAAGCCGCTGCAGGAAAAAAAATCAGTGGTCTTTTCCCTAAAGTGGTTTCCCTAGTGGTCTTTGCAGCGTTCTGTTCCACCACCGCCTTTTTTTTCCTATACTATCAACTATAACTAGCAGGGAACAAACACACTACTTCTTCTACCAGTGTCATTATATCTGAACAAGAAGTAACAAAAAAAACTAACATATTCACAACAGTGTAGTTTTTACATTGCTGTATATTATGTTAACCTCTTTGTGGTTGTTTAGCGACACTTTTTTGGCAGGTTCTAGGCAGAATCCACCTGAAAAAATGTGCACAAACCCTTAGTAACACGAGCTCTAATTCTTGCACAATTCTGTTATACACAGTGTGCAATACTTGTAATTTCATGCCAAATGTTATTTTGAAGCTGATTGATTTCTTGTGTAACTTGGGACTTACTTGCAAGGCCTTTGTAGCTTGAACAGTCAGTTTGTTTGATAATAGGTATCTTCCAGCAAACTTATTTAGTATTTGTAGGTAAGGAATACATTGCCAACCTATAAAGATATTGTATAATTGTTAAATAATCAAAATGTTTGTGACAGCTATTAAGAATACCATATGTTTTATGACAATAACAACTGTTTAAACTTTTTTGCATAAAAATTCATACTACATACATTAATAAAATCAATATTTGTTTCTCTTCCTGATGCATATATTATTTTGTACAGGAAGATAAAGTTAACATGTCATTTATAGTGAAAGTTTAGTTAAATTCTAAATCATAATGGTCAGCCTATAAAGTGCAAAATAAGATAACAATATTAAATCCAAAGTGCATTTTTAGCATGGGTGTATCCATCGTGAATGATGTTCCATCTGCTCCATGACTTATTTCCACTAGTCCTGACTGCTCTTTCCAGGACCATTGTTGTGCCAGTGTTGTGGGCAGTACATTTGCATTACGAAGCACATATTCATGGCACCCACCAGCATTTTCTGTTTGTCTGCACCATTTACACCTTCCCTCTGTAGAAGACAGCTAAGGCTGGTTTCACACTTGCGTTTTTATCTGCATGCGTTTTTTAGACGCATGCATTTTTATAGAAAAACACAAGAAAAAAACAAAAAACCCTAACCCTAACCCTACCCCTTAACCCTACCCCTAACCCTACCCCTAACCCTAACCCTACCCCTAACCCTACCCCTAACCCTAATCAGTGGCCACTTATATAAGTGCCATGTCTTTCAGTGCCACGCATTTAAGTGCCACGTATTTACGTGCCACGATATTTCAGTGCCACGTATAACCATGTAGTTATAGTATTTATAGTACGTGGCACTTAAATATGTGGCACTGAAAGATGTGGCACTGAAAGACGTGGCACTGAAAGACGTGGCACTGAAATACGTGGCACTGAAATATCGTGGCACTGAAAGACGTGGCACTGAAAGACGTGGCACTGAAAGACGTGGCACTGAAATACGTGGCACTGAAATACGTGGCACTGAAATACGTGGCACTATGACTGTCAGAAAATGTTCATTAAACGGTTAGGGGTGAGGTTAGGGGTAGGGTTAGGGTTAGGGTTTGGATCCCTTTATCACCTTGATGGTGGTGGGTGACTTTTCAGTGTGTTTTCTGTTTTTTTTCTATAAAAACGCATGCGTTTTTAACGCAAACAAACGCATGTGCTTAAAAACGCATGCGTTTACATAGACAACAATGCATTTTTTTGCCGCGAAAAAAGCATGCGTTTTTTCGCGGCAAAAAAAAAACGCGCAAAAAATACTACAGGTTGCATTTTTGAAAATGAACGCATGCAGAAAAAAAACGCATGCGTTTTCAATGTTAAATATAGGGGAAAAAAACGCATGCGTTTTTTGTGCAAAAAACGCTGCAGACAAAAACGCAAGTGTGAAACCAGCCTAAGAAAACTATCACTCACATGACTTAAATAAATAGGGGGATACTACCAAATATTATATAGTGCCAATATAGTATAACAAACCAGTCTGATTAACTATGCTTCTCCTTGAGAGGAGAAGGAGAGTGATCAGAAATAAGCACATCAACCAAAAATTACAAAAAATATCAAAGAAGGTCTTTAATAATACACAAATATACAAACAAAATTAAGAATAAAACAAATGCCTCTAATGTGAGGGAGAATCAGGCTAGGGACCCCATTATACATTTGTATCAAGTTATAGTGAAGCATGGCTTATAAGAGGAAAAATAAAGTTCATAGTGGATATGAGGTAGTAGTTGCATGTATTAATGTCTAAAATATCCTAATGAATGTATCACTTCAGTGTATTTTATGATAAAGTGCTTAGTGCAAAGGAAGTTAAATTCACCTTGGGTAATCAATTTCATCCAATTATTTTTAAGTAGACTTTGTACTGACTCCTCGATCCAACAAGGCACTTAGTAATTACCCTGAAAAGGGTCAAACATACAGTAGGACTTAGTTTGAACAGAGAATGTATTAAACAAAGACAATAAACACCATTATTGTGGCTGGTATTTAATTGGAAAAGGGTAAATGCCCATATAGTGCAAATCACTCTGGAAAATGCAGGGACTGTGCCTCGTCCCTCAACCCCAACGCGCGTTTTGTCCACACTTCTGCAGGAGGCATCAGTCCCATGACTTGTCAAGTGCTGAATTAAAGTGGGAGGTTGAAGATGAAAAGAAGAGAACAGCTCACCACCCACCTGTCCATTAATAGCAACTTACGGCAACAAATTATTGCATGAAATCGGAAACCTGTTAACAAGGATATATCAACTTCTATTATTATGACCCATTTCAACACATGGCCCAGGTCTTTTTAACTGGTAGAGGGAAAAATGGAATCAATGACATTTCTGCTGGGCAGAGAGCTGCGGTTTCCACACTGTCAGATGACAGCATGTGCTAGAAGCTGTGGCTGGTGGTTAAAAGGTTACCACTGGTCATAGGCATAGGTTAATGAGAGAGTATTACTCTCATCAGTGTATGCCTGCTGTTGATAACAGTGAGAGCAGGCACAGCTGATGGTAGTATTCATCAGGTGGCACCTGTGCTATAAATACATTTAAAAAAATGGCCTATTATATTTTTGATAATCAGCGCAGCAAATCTGACAGCTGCGGGCTGCTACCCTCACCTGTCAGCTTTATCATGACTGGTTTTCAAGAATACAGTATTATTCTGCCGTTATTTTAAAGTATTTAAATAAATTATTAAAAAAAAACTGAGAGAGGTCCCCTATTTTTGACAACCAGCCAAGCTAAAGCAGACAACTGGGGGACTGGTATTCTCAGACTGTTAAGGGACCATGGATAGTGGCTGACCCAGCCTAAAAATAGAGTCCGCAGCTACCGACAATTCTGTCTCTTTGACCGTCTCTTCCCACTTGCCTGGGAGTGGTGGCAAGTGGGGAAATACTTGTAGGGTTGATGTCAGCTGTTTTTATATTTCCCATCAGATGATGGCTGTGTGATTCAGCCATCGTCTTCCTCTAACAGAGGTGGGTAGAGAGGACCTGTTAGATGCCAGCGTCAACCTCTGATAGCTACATTTACAGTGCACAGTCCAGGGGAGATGATGGGTTGCCATGGCAGCCTGTCATGATGATACTTCTGCAAGAACCAGCCCATGACTTGCATTCATAGCATTCATAGGAGACTGAATTTTACTACATACTGCAATAATTGGTATATAATTTTTCCAAAGTGAAAATAAAGTAATATAACAAAAATAAAAAATACAGATGTGTGGTATTTCCATGTACGTAAAAGTACATATACCAAAATATAAAACCTCTATCTGTAAATGCATAATGAGAAAAAAGCAAAATGCCAGAAATTAGGTTTTTTGGCCTCATAATATCACAAAAATTAATTCAATAAGAAGTGGTTAACAACAGAATGGAATCAATAAACGTGTCAGGCCAGGGTGCAAAAATCAAGCCCTCACACAGCTCAACTGATAAAAAATTAAAAAATTATGGGTCTCAAAAAATGGAGCACAAGCAATTTTTTTAATTAATTTTAGAATTATTTTAATTATTTAAATAAAAAAAAAACCTATGCATGTTTGGTATTGCTGCAATCGTACCAATCTGGAGAATCATATTATTAGGTCATTTTTACCATGTAATTGACACTGCAAAAACAAAGCTCAAAAAGCTAATGAAGAAATGTGATTTTTTTGCAATTTCAACATATTTGGAATTTTTATCATTTTACATTACATCCCATGATAAAATGTAAAGGGTCAGTCAAAAGTGCAACTCATTCCATAAAAAGCAAGCCCTCACACTACTATATCGATGGAAAATAAAAACGTTATGCTTCTTGGAACAAGGGGAGGAAAAAACTGAAGCGCAAAAATGGAAAATCGCTATGGGGTAGAGTAAACAGTAGGGTAACTTTTTATTACATATTCTATTTAAGTGATATAGAACCACCACTGTATAAATTGAAAAAGGATTTTAATTTTATAAGTAATGCAGCAGCCGTTGATTTCCAATGACACTTTCATCTGTGTTAATTAGAATAATATGCCACAGCAACATATCAAAACAGTTAGCTATAATTGCTTTTTACTGCATGTTACAAGTCAGGGTATGAATGCAGTGCTTTGTTTTATACAAATACCATCATTTTAAAGTATTATTTTACTCTATAGCGCCTATACACATATATTCTCAATCATGTTTAAACCTAATTTGAGAAAATTGTAAGACGTCCTTGTGATGCAGACCTGTATAGCACACAATCAAATAATATACATTCATATCTACTATAACAAGCTGATTTCACTATTAACTTACAGGAGTGGAAATATCTTGTCTTTCTCTATTTCCATTTTCCTTGGTCTGCAATGGAACGTGAAACGCTTGCTAGAACAAATTATAGTGCATAAATCATAAAATCACAATGCACCAGATATCAGAAGAGATGAAACGTGCCTCACTGTTCCTGATATTTCTGAGCATTATGTTACATTCTGTGCTGAAGATTAATGCACAGGGACAGATTTGAGTACACATATATTTATATACATATTTATCATATATATGTGGGTATAATATATATGTACAGTATATCACTATCATGTATATGTGTCACACTCCACTTACAACGAAGATGGCTGATGAATGATGCCATATTTAGTCTCTGCACCTTTATCTTCCATCTTACATACATCACCAGTTTGGCAAGTGTTATTCAGTTCCTCCAAAACTGCAGAGCCCCATCGAGGCTGTTACAGTGGGCGCTGGTGTATTATATAGAACATCTGCTTCCTACACATCTGACCGTTTATAGTATGTTGATAAACCACCTTCTCTGACTAATGTTAAAAAGTGATGCCTTTATTGACTTTGAAGTCTAACCTTGAAAACTCCTGGTATAGAAAGATTTAAAGTAAAAAAAAATACCTTTCTACAACCCCTGGCAAAAATTATGGAATCAATGGCCTTGGAGGATGTTAATTCAGTTGTTTAATTTTGTAGAAAAAAAGCGGATCACAGATATGGCATAAAACTAAAGTCATTTCAAATGGCAACTTTCTTGCTTTAAGAAACACTAAAAGAAATCAAGAACAAAAAATGTGGTAGTCAGTAATGGTTACTTTTTTTAACCAAGCAAGGGGGTCAGCAGGTGCTATAGTCTGCTAGGTCGAGACCGCATGGACCAGGGATCATCCCACTGAACGCCCGCTCTCCATTTACCATGGGCATAATACTGCTCAGGGTGAGGGTAAAACAGTGTGGTAATACTTTATTAAACCACAAAACAGGCCAATAACAGCAGCAAAATACCTAAGATGGTGCAAAATTACAGAGTCTCACCCTTCCGCTGACTCGTCGGGATTAAAACAGTTTGTCTGGGGTTTTGTTTGAATCACATTTTTTGGGGAATTTACATTGAAACTCCAATGTAAGCGCTCAGCAGAGAGTCCAGGATAAATGTGTACTGATCCTTATTCCGATTTTTGGGAGATAGAACGAACAACTAGACAGCAGTGCAAGAATAGTTCTTATTTTTATTTTGCGAGGTTCACCATGCGGTATAAGTGATAAGGTAGATGTATTCTTCAGGTTGGTGCGATTACAGCGATACCATATTTATAATCTTTTTTTTTAATGTTTTGATGCTATCACACAGGAAAAATGCTTTTTTATAAAAAGTATTTTTCTGTCACCATATTCTGAGACTTTATTCTGAGAGTTGTAACTTTTTTTTATTTTTTGTCGAATGGAGCTGTTTGAGAGCTTAGTTTTTGCAGTACGAGTTGGAGATTTTTTTGGTACCATTTTGGGGTACATAATATTTTTAATCGCTTTTTATTCAGATTCTTCAGACACAGAATGGAAAAACACCCAGCAATTAAGTTATTGTTTTTATTTTTGTGTGCCTTTCACCAAGCAGTAAAAGTGATAAGACAAAATTTGTACGGTTTGTGAGTGCGATTATAGTGATACCAGATTATATTATTTTATTATGCTTTGCAACTTTTACACACGAAAAACAATATTTAAAAAAATTATTTTGTTCTTGCATCGTCATTTTTTGAATTAGACATACTAGGGCTTGCTTTTTTGCGGGACAGTTTGGAGTTTTAATTTATACCATTTTTTTACATGACTTTTTGATCACTTTTTACTCACTTTTTTGTGTGTTAGTATGAAAAGGCAACATTTTTGGCGTGTTTTTTATTACCGTATTTTTCTGACCATAAGACGCACTTTTTTCCCAAAATATTTTTGGGGAAAATGGGGGTGCGTCTTATAGTCAGAATTAGGGTTGAGCGAAACGGATCGTTCATTTTCATAAGTCGCCGACTTTTGGCAAAGTCGGCGTCTCATGAAACCGACCCGATCCCTGTGTGGGGTCTGCCATGCGGTACGCGACTTTCGTGCCAAAGTCGCGTTTCAATGACGCTAAAAGCGCCATTTCTCAGCCAATGAAGGTGGACGCAGAGTGTGGGCAGCGTGATGACATAGATCTCAGTCTCCACCATCTTAGAGAAGGGCATTGCAGTGATTGGCTTGCTTTCTGACGCGTCACAGGGGCTATAAAGGGGCGTTTTCGCCAACCACAATCTTACTGCTGCTGATCTGAGTGTAGGGAGAGGTTGCTGCCGCTTCTTCAGAAGCAGGGAGAGCGTTAGGCAGGGTACATAAAGCCACAAACCGATTGTGCTGTAGCGATTTCCACTGTCCAACACCACCTTTTGTTTGCAGGGACAGTGGAAGCTACATTTTTTTTCCTCAGCGCTGTAGCTCATTGGGCTGCCCTAGAAGGCTCCCTGATAGCTGCGTTGCTTTGTGTGTACGCCGCTGTGCAAACCAACTGCTTTTTTCAAAGCACAAATCCTGTTGTTCCTTCCTTTCTGCACAGCTATCTTGTGTGTTTGTCCCCACTTTTGTGTGCAGCAGTCCTTTTTATAGCTGCCTGCCATACTTTCCTGAGATTACTGCAGGGAGATAAAGATTGGCAAGTCTGCCTCTGTGCCAGTCCTGTGTGTGGCATCTGTCTCTCATTGTGTGCCACCGAAAACCACTGTGTAATACCGGGCCTTTTTTTTTTTTCTAAATTCTCCCTTTTAAAAAAAAAAAATAATTAGTGGGAGATAAAGATTGGCAAGTCTGCCTCTGTGCCAGTCCTGTGTGTGGCATCTGTCTCTCATTGTGTGCCACCGAAAACCACTGTGTAATACCGGGCCTTTTTTTTTTTCTAAATTCTCCCTTTTAAAAAAAAAAAATAATTAGTGGGAGATAAAGATTGGCAAGTCTGCCTCTGTGCCAGTCCTGTGTGTGGCATCTGTCTCTCATTTTGTGCCACAGAAAACCTAGTGTGTAATATATATATATATATATATATATATATATATATATATATATATATATATATATATATATATATATATATTTAAATTCTCCCAGACAAAAAAAATAATTAGTGGGAGATAAAGATTGGCAAGTCTGCCTCTGTGCCATTGCTGTGTGTGGCATCTGTCTCTCATTGTGTGCCACCGAAAACCACTGTGTAATACTTGGCCATATATTTTTTTTGGGTAAATTCTCCCTGTAAAAAAAAATAATTAGTGGGAGATAAAGATTGGCAAGTCTGCCTCTGTGCCAGTCCTGTGTGTGGCATCTGTCTCTCATTGTGTGCCACCGAAAACCACTGTGTAATACTTGGCCATTTATTTTTTTGGGTAAATTCTCCCTGTAAAAAAAAAATAATTAGTGGGAGATAAAGATTGGCAAGTCTACCTCTGTGCCATTGCTGTGTGTGGCATCTGTCTCTCAATGTGTGCCACCGAAAACCACTGTGTAATACTGGGCCTTTTTTTTTTTTTCTAAATTCTACCTGTAAAAAAAAAAATAATTAGTGGGAGATAAAGATTGGCAAGTCTGCCGCTGTGCCAGTCCTGTGTGTGGCATCTGTCTCTCATTGTGTGCCACCGAAAACCACTGTGTAATAGTGGGCCATTTTTTTGGGGGGGTAAATTCTCCCTGTAAAAAAAAAATTATTAGTGGGAGATAAAGATTGGCAAGTCTGCCACTGTGCCAGTCTTGTGTGTGGCATCTGTCTCTCATTGTGTGCCACCGAAAACCACTGTGTAATACTTGGCCTTTTTTTGGGGGGGTAAATTCTCCCTGTAAAAAAAAAAAATTATTAGTGGGAGATAAAGATTGGCAAGTCTGCCTCTGTGCCAGTCCTGTGTGTGGCATCTGTCTCTCATTGTGTGTTATGACCCCAATGGCGAGGGTCTCAGAGGAACGTGGAAGTCTGCAGAATACAAAAATCCAGCTCATAGGGCAGTGGTAACTGGGTTGACCATATATCTACTCCTAACGCCAACACTAGCAGTAGCCGGGGATCATTCCTACGTTGATTCTAGATGACACGCGCCAGCCGGAGAATCTAGCTACCCCTAGTAGAGGAAAACAAAGACCTTTCTTGCCTCCAGAGAAGGGGACCCCAAAGCTGGATAGAAGCCCCCCACAAATAATAACGGTGAGGTAAGAGGAAATGACAAACACAGAAATGAACCAGGTTTAGCACAGAGAGGCCCGCTTACTGATAGCAGAATAAAGAAAGGTAACTTATATGGTCAACAAAAACCCTATCAAAATCCACACTGGAAATTCAAGAACCCCCGAACCGTCTAACGGTCCGGGGGGAGAACACCAGCCCCCTAGAGCTTCCAGCAAAGGTCAGGATATAGATTTGGAACAAGCTGGACAAAAATACAAAACCAAAACAAATAGCAAAAAGCAAAAGGCAGACTTAGCTGATATAACGGGAACCAGGATCAGTAGACAAGAGCACAGCAGACTAGCTCTGATAACTACGTTGCCAGGCATAGAACTGAAGGTCCAGGGAGCTTATATAGCTACACCCCTAACTAACGACCCAGGTGCGGATAAAAGGAATGACAGAAAAACCAGAGTCAAAAAACTAGTAACCACTAGAGGGAGCAAAAAGCAAATTCACAACAGTACCCCCCCCTTAGTGAGGGGTCACCGAACCCTCACCACGACCACCAGGGCGATCAGGATGAGCGGCATGAAAGGCACGAACTAAATCGGCCGCATGAACATCAGAGGCGACCACCCAGGAATTATCCTCCTGACCATAGCCCTTCCACTTGACCAGGTACTGAAGCCTCCGCCTGGAGAGGCGAGAATCCAAGATCTTCTCCACCACGTACTCCAACTCGCCCTCAACCAACACCGGAGCAGGAGGCTCAGCAGAAGGAACTACAGGCACAATGTACCGCCGCAACAAGGACCTATGAAATACATTGTGAATAGCAAACGACTCAGGAAGATCCAGACGAAAAGATACAGGATTAAGGATTTCCAATATCTTGTAAGGCCCAATAAAACGAGGTTTAAATTTGGGAGAGGAGACCTTCATAGGAACAAAGCGGGAAGAACGCCATACCAAATCCCCAACGCGTAGTCGGGGACCCACACCGCGGCGGCGGTTGGCAAAGCGCTGAGCCCTCTCCTGTGACAACTTCAAGTTGTCCACCACATGATTCCAGATCCGCTGCAACCTATCCACCACAGAATCCACTCCAGGACAGTCAGAAGACTCCACATGACCCGAAGAAAAGCGAGGATGGAAACCAGAGTTGCAGAAAAAAGGCGAAACCAAGGTGGCGGAACTAGCCCGATTATTAAGGGCAAACTCAGCCAACGGCAAGAATGTCACCCAATCGTCCTGATCAGCAGAGACAAAACACCTCAAATAAGCCTCCAAAGTCTGATTGGTTCGCTCCGTCTGTCCATTAGTCTGAGGATGGAAAGCAGACGAAAACGACAAATCAAAGCCCATCCTACTACAAAAGGATCGCCAGAACCTGGAAACGAACTGGGATCCTCTGTCTGACACAATATTCTCAGGGATGCCATGCAAACGAACCACGTTCTGGAAAAACACAGGAACCAGATCGGAAGAGGAAGGCAGCTTAGGCAAAGGAACCAAATGGACCATCTTGGAGAAGCGATCACATATCACCCAGATAACGGACATGCCCTGAGATAGCGGAAGATCAGAAATGAAATCCATGGAGATATGTGTCCAAGGTCTCTTCGGGACAGGCAAGGGCAAGAGCAAACCGCTGGCACGAGAACAGCAAGGCTTGGCTCGAGCACAAGTCCCACAGGACTGCACAAATGACCGCACATCCCTTGACAAGGAAGGCCACCAAAAGGACCTGGCCACCAGATCTCTGGTGCCAAAAATTCCCGGGTGACCTGCCAACACCGAGGAATGAACCTCGGAAATGACTCTGCTAGTCCACTTATCCGGGACAAACAGTCTGTCAGGTGGACAAGACTCAGGCCTATCAGCCTGAAATCTCTGCAACACACGTCGCAGATCCGGAGAAATAGCTGACAAGATAACTCCATCTTTAAGAATACCAACAGGATCAGCGACTTCAGGAGCATCAGGCACAAAGCTCCTAGAAAGAGCATCGGCCTTCACATTCTTTGAACCTGGTAAATACGAGACAACAAAATCAAAGCGGGAGAAAAACAATGACCAGCGGGCCTGTCTCGGATTAAGGCGTTTAGCAGACTCGAGATACATCAGATTTTTGTGATCAGTCAAGACCACCACACGATGCTTAGCACCCTCGAGCCAATGACGCCACTCCTCAAATGCCCATTTCATGGCCAACAACTCCCGATTGCCCACATCATAATTTCGCTCGGCAGGCGAAAACTTCCTAGAGAAAAAGGCACAAGGTTTCATAACAGAGCAACCAGGGCCTCTCTGCGACAAAACGGCCCCTGCTCCAATCTCTGAAGCATCCACCTCAACCTGAAAGGGAAGTGAGACATCGGGCTGGCACAAAACAGGCGCCGAAGTAAACCGGCGTTTCAACTCCTGGAAAGCCTCCACGGCAGCAGGAGCCCAGTTAGCTACATCGGAGCCCTTCTTGGTCATATCCGTCAAAGGTTTCACAATGCTAGAAAAATTAGCGATAAAACGACGGTAGAAGTTAGCGAAACCCAAGAACTTCTGAAGACTCTTAACTGACGAGGGCTGAGTCCAATCAAGAATAGCTCGGACCTTGACTGGGTCCATCTCCACAGCAGAAGGGGAAAAAATGAACCCCAAAAAGGGAACCTTCTGTACACCAAAGAGACATTTTGAGCCCTTGACAAATAACGAATTTTCACGCAAAATTTTAAAGACCAACCTGACCTGCTCCACATGCGAATCCCAATTCTCAGAAAAAACCAAAATATCATCCAGATAAACAATCAAAAATTTATCCAGATACTTCCGGAAAATGTCATGCATAAAGGACTGAAAAACTGAAGGCGCATTGGAGAGCCCAAAAGGCATCACCAAGTACTCAAAATGACCTTCGGGCGTATTGAATGCGGTTTTCCATTCATCACCTTGCTTAATGCGCACAAGGTTGTACGCACTACGAAGGTCTATCTTGGTGAACCACTTGGCACCTTTAATCCGGGCAAACAAGTCAGACAACAGCGGTAAAGGATACTGAAATTTGACAGTGATCTTATTTAAAAGCCGATAATCAATACAAGGCCTCAAAGATCCGTCCTTTTTTGCCACAAAAAAGAATCCCGCACCAAGAGGGGAAGAAGACGGACGAATATGTCCTTTCTCCAGAGACTCCTTGATATATGACCGCATAGCGGTATGTTCAGGTACCGACAGATTAAACAGTCTTCCCTTAGGAAATTTACTGCCTGGGATCAAATCTATAGCACAGTCACAGTCCCTATGAGGAGGCAGTGCACTGGACTCAGACTCACTGAAGACATCCTGATAATCAGACAAATACTCAGGAACTTCCGAAGGCGTAGAAGAAGCAATAGACACAGGCAGGGAATCCCCATGAATACCACGACAGCCCCAACTTGAGACTGACATAGCCTTCCAGTCCAGGACTGGATTATGGGTCTGTAACCATGGCAGCCCTAAAACAACCAAATCATGCATTTTATGTAAAACCAGGAAACGTATCACCTCGCGGTGTTCAGGAGTCATGCACATGGTAACCTGTGTCCAATACTGCGGTTTATTTGCTGCCAATGGCGTAGCATCAATACCCCTAAGAGGAATAGGATTTACTAATGGTTCAAGAGTAAAACCACAGCGCTTAGCAAATGACAGATCCATAAGACTCAGGGCAGCACCTGAATCTACAAACGCCATGACAGGATAAGACGACAGTGAGCAAATCAAAGTTACAGACAGAATAAATTTAGGTTGCAAATTACCAACGGTGACAGGACTAACAACCTTAGCTATACGTTTAGAGCATGCTGAGATAACATGTGTAGAATCACCACAGTAGTAGCACAAGCCATTCCGGCGTCTATGAATTTTCCGCTCATTTCTAGTCAGGATTCTATCACATTGCATTAAATCAGGTGTCTGTTCAGACAACACCATGAGGGAATTTGCGGTTTTTCTATCACATTGCACCGAATTAGGTGTCTGTTCAGACAACACCATGAGGGAATTTGCGGTTTTGCGCTCCCGCAACCGCCGGTCAATTTGAATAGCCAGTGCCATAGTATCATTCAGACCTGTGGGAATGGGAAAACCCACCATAACATTCTTAATGGCTTCAGAAAGGCCACTTCTAAAATTAGCGGCCAGTGCACACTCGTTCCAATGTGTCAGCACGGACCATTTCCGAAATTTTTGGCAATACACTTCAGCCTCGTCCTGCCCCTGAGACATAGCCAGCAAGGCCTTTTCTGCCTGAATCTCAAGATTGGGTTCCTCATAAAGTAAACCGAGCGCCAGAAAAAACGCATCAATATCAGCCAATGCCGGATCTCCTGGCGCCAGCGAAAAAGCCCAATCCTGAGGGTCGCCCCGTAAGAACGAAATGACAATTTTTACTTGCTGAGCAGAGTCTCCAGATGAACAGGGTCTCAGGGACAAAAACAATTTACAATTATTCATGAAATTCCTAAACTTAAACCTGTCTCCGGAAAACAGTTCAGGAATCGGTATTTTAGGTTCTGACCTAGGATTTCTGATAACATAGTCTTGTATGCCCTGCACACGAGCGGCAAGCTGGTCCACACTTGTAATCAAGGTCTGGACATTCATGTCTGCAGCAAGCATAGCCACTCTGAGGTAAAGGGGAAGAAGAAAAAAAAAACTCAGAATCTTCTTTCTTATAATCCCTCTTCTGCAATGCATTAAACATTTAATACTGGCCTGGCAAACTGTTATGACCCCAATGGCGAGGGTCTCAGAGGAACGTGGAAGTCTGCAGAATACAAAAATCCAGCTCATAGGGCAGTGGTAACTGGGTTGACCATATATCTACTCCTAACGCCAACACTAGCAGTAGCCGGGGATCATTCCTACGTTGATTCTAGATGACACGCGCCAGCCGGAGAATCTAGCTACCCCTAGTAGAGGAAAACAAAGACCTTTCTTGCCTCCAGAGAAGGGGACCCCAAAGCTGGATAGAAGCCCCCCACAAATAATAACGGTGAGGTAAGAGGAAATGACAAACACAGAAATGAACCAGGTTTAGCACAGAGAGGCCCGCTTACTGATAGCAGAATAAAGAAAGGTAACTTATATGGTCAACAAAAACCCTATCAAAATCCACACTGGAAATTCAAGAACCCCCGAACCGTCTAACGGTCCGGGGGGCGAACACCAGCCCCCTAGAGCTTCCAGCAAAGGTCAGGATATAGATTTGGAACAAGCTGGACAAAAATACAAAACCAAAACAAATAGCAAAAGGCAGACTTAGCTGATATAACGGGAACCAGGATCAGTAGACAAGAGCACAGCAGACTAGCTCTGATAACTACGTTGCCAGGCATAGAACTGAAGGTCCAGGGAGCTTATATAGCTACACCCCTAACTAACGACCCAGGTGCGGATAAAAGGAATGACAGAAAAACCAGAGTCAAAAAACTAGTAACCACTAGAGGGAGCAAAAAGCAAATTCACAACATTGTGTGCCACAGAAAACCTAGTGTGTAATATTTTTTTTTTTTTTTAATTCTCCCAGAAAAAAAAATAATTAGTGGGAGATAAAGATTGGCAAGTAAGCCTCTGTGCCATTGCTGTGTGTGGCATCTGTCTCTCATTGTGTGCCACCGAAAACCACTGTGTAATACTTGGCCATTTATTTTTTTGGGGTAAATTCTCCCTGTAAAAAAAAATAATTAGTGGGAGATGAAGATTGGCAAGTCTGCCTCTGTGCCAGTCCTGTGTGTGGCATCTGTCTCTCATTGTGTGCCTGTTGTGAATTAGACTTTTTTGGCTCCCTCTTGTGGTCACTAGTGATATGACTCTGGGATTGTCTTTCCTCAGTTTGGCACCCACCTGGGTCGTTAGTCCAGGGGTGTTGCTATATAAACTTCCTGGTTTTTCAGTCCAGTGCCTGGCATCGTTGTAATCAGTTCCTTTCTGTTTGCTCCTGTCTGCTGGTCTTGGATCTTGCAAAATTAAGCTAAGTCCTGCTTCCTTGTTTTTTGGTTATTTGCTTGCTCTATTTTTTGTCCAGCTTGTACTAAATGTGATTCCTGATTTTGCTGGAAGCTCTAGGGGGCTGGTGTTCTCCCCCCGGGCCGTTAGACGGTTCGGGGGTTCTTGAATATCCAGCGTGGAAATTTTGATAGGGTTTTTGCTGACCATATAAGTCATCTTACTATATTCTGCTATTAGTCAGTGGGCCTCTCTTTGCTAAATATCTAGTTCATTCTTACGTTTGTCTTTTCTCCTTACCTCACCGTTATTATTTGTTGGGGGCTTGTATCCAACTTTTGGGGTCTTTTCTCTGGAGGCAAGAAAGGTCTATCTTTTCCCTTCTAGGGTTAGTTAGTTCTCCGGCTGGCGCGAGATGTCTAGAACCAACGTAGGCGCGTTCCCCGGCTGCTGCTATTTGTGGTGCTAGGATTAGATATATGGTCAGCCCAGTTGTCACTGCCCTTTGAGCTGTTTTTTTGTGTTTGCAGACTTGGTATGTACTTTTGAGACCCTCTGCCATTGGGGTCATAACAGTATGCCAGGCCAAGGTTGAATATTTAATGCATTGCAGAAGTGGGATTACAAGAAAGGAAAGTCTGAGTTTTTTTTTTTTTCTTTCCCCTCTTTTTTCCTCCCCTTTACCTCTGAGTGGCTTGTGCTTGCTGCAGACATGAATGTCCAGACTTTGATTACAAGTGTGGATCAGCTTGCTGCTCGTGTGCAGGGCATACAAGATTTTGTTACCAGTAGTCCAATGTCTGAACCTAAAATACCTATTCCTGAACTGTTCTCTGGAGACCGATTTAAGTTTAGGAATTTCAGGAATAATTGTAAATTGTTTCTATCTCTGAGACCCCGTTCATCTGGAGACTCAGCTCAGCAAGTAAAAATTGTTATCTCTTTCTTACGGGGCGACCCTCAGGATTGGGCCTTCTCGCTAGCGCCAGGAGATCCGGCATTGGCAAATATTGATGCATTTTTTCTGGCGCTCGGATTGCTTTACGAGGAACCCAATCTTGAAATTCAGGCAGAAAAAGCCTTGCTGGCTATTTCTCAGGGTCAGGATGAAGTTGAATTGTATTGCCAAAAATTTCGGAAATGGTCCGTGCTTACTCAGTGGAATGAGTGTGCTCTGGCCGCAAATTTCAGAAATGGCCTTTCTGAAGCCATTAAGAATGTGATGGTGGGTTTCTCCATTCCTACAGGTCTGAATGATTCCATGGCGCTGGCTATTCAAATTGACCGGCGTTTGCGGGAGCGCAAAGCCGCGAATCCTCTGGTGGTGTTGTCTGAACAAACACCTGATTTAATGCAATGTGGTAGAATTCAGACTAGAAATGAACGGAAAAATCACAGACGTCAGAATGGGTTGTGTTTTTACTGTGGTGATTCTACACATGTTATATCAGCATGCTCTAAACGCCTAACTAGGGTTGTTAGTCCTGTCGCCATTGGTAATTTGCAACCTAAATTTATTTTGTCTGTGACTTTAATTTGCTCATTGTCCTCCTACCCTGTTATGGCATTTGTGGATTCAGGTGCTGCCCTGAGTCTTATGGATCTGTCGTTTGCCAAGCGCTGTGGTTTTGTTCTTGAGCCGTTGGTAAATCCTATCCCTCTTAGAGGTATTGATGCTACGCCATTGGCGGAAAATAAACCGCAGTTTTGGACACAGGTAACCATGTGCATGACTCCTGAACATCGGGAGGTGATTCGTTTTCTTGTTCTGCATAAAATGCATGATTTGGTCATTTTGGGGCTGCCATGGTTACAGACCCATAATCCAGTCTTGGATTGGAAGGCAATGTCTGTGTCAAGTTGGGGCTGTCAGGGAATTCATGGTGATTCCCCGCCGTTGTCTATTGCTTCCTCTACTCCTTCGGAAGTTCCTGAGTATTTGTCTGATTATCAGGATGTATTCAGCGAGTCCAGGTCCAGTGCTCTGCCTCCTCATAGGGACTGTGACTGCGCTATAGATTTGATTCCAGGTAGTAAGTTTCCTAAGGGAAGATTATTTAATCTGTCTGTACCTGAGCATGCCGCAATGCGTTCATATATCAAGGAATCTCTGGAGAAGGGGCATATCCATCCATCCTCTTCCCCTCTTGGTGCGGGATTCTTTTTTGTGGCCAAGAAGGACGGATCTTTGAGACCTTGTATTGACTATCGGCTTCTGAATAAAATCACTGTTAAGTTTCAGTATCCTTTGCCTCTGTTGTCGGACTTGTTTGCCCGGATTAAAGGTGCCAAGTGGTTCACCAAGATAGCTCTTCGTGGTGCGTACAACCTTGTGCGCATTAAGCAAGGAGATGAATGGAAAACTGCATTTAATACGCCCGAAGGTCATTTTGAGTACTTGGTGATGCCTTTCGGGCTCTCTAATGCTCCTTCAGTGTTTCAGTCCTTTATGCATGATATTTTCCGGAAGTATCTGGATAAATTTATGATTGTTTATCTGGATGATATTCTGTTTTTTTCTGATGATTGGGACTCGCATGTAGAGCAGGTCAGGATGGTGTTTCAGGTTTTGCGTGAGAATGCTTTGTTTGTTAAGGGCTCAAAGTGTCTCTTTGGAGTACAGAAGGTTCCCTTTTTGGGTTTTATTTTTTCCCCTTCTGCGGTGGAGATGGATCCAGTCAAGGTCCGAGCTATTCATGATTGGACTCAACCCACGTCAGTTAAGAGTCTTCAGAAGTTCTTGGGTTTTGCTAACTTCTACCGTCGTTTTATCGCTAATTTTTCTAGCGTTGTTAAACCTTTGACGGATATGACCAAGAAAGGTTCTGATGTTGCTAACTGGGCTCCTGCAGCCGTGGAAGCCTTTCAAGAGTTGAAGCGCCGGTTTACTTCGGTGCCTGTTTTGTGCCAGCCTGATGTTTCACTTCCTTTTCAGGTTGAAGTGGATGCTTCTGAGATTGGGGCAGGGGCCGTTTTGTCGCAGAGAGGCCCTGGTTGCTCTGTAATGAGACCATGTGCTTTTTTCTCTAGGAAGTTTTCGCCTGCTGAGCGGAATTATGATGTTGGCAATCGGGAGCTGTTAGCCATGAAGTGGGCATTTGAGGAGTGGCGTCATTGGCTCGAGGGTGCTAAGCATCGTGTGGTGGTCTTGACTGATCACAAAAATCTGATGTATCTCGAGTCTGCTAAACGCCTGAATCCTAGACAGGCGCGCTGGTCATTATTTTTCTTCCGTTTTGACTTTGTGGTCTCGTATTTACCAGGTTCAAAGAATGTGAAGGCGGATGCTCTTTCAAGGAGCTTTGTGCCTGACTCTCCTGGAGTCGCAGAACCAGTTGGTATTCTCAAAGAGGGAGTTATCCTGTCAGCCATTTCTCCGGATTTGCGACGTGTGTTGCAGAGATTTCAGGCTGGTAGACCTGACTCTTGTCCACCTGACAGACTGTTTGTTCCTGATAAGTGGACCAGCAGAGTCATTTCCGAGGTTCATTCCTTGGTGTTGGCAGGGCATCCGGGAATTTTTGGCACCAGAGATCTGGTGGCTAGGTCCTTTTGGTGGCCTTCCTTGTCACGGGATGTGCGGTCATTTGTGCAGTCCTGTGGGACTTGTGCTCGAGCTAAGCCTTGCTGTTCTCGTGCCAGCGGGTTGCTCTTGCCCTTGCCTGTCCCGAAGAGGCCTTGGACACACATTTCCATGGATTTCATTTCAGATCTTCCGGTGTCTCAGGGCATGTCTGTCATCTGGGTGGTATGTGATCGCTTTTCCAAGATGGTCCATTTGGTATCTTTGCCTAAGCTGCCTTCCTCTTCCGATCTGGTTCCTTTGTTCTTTCAGAATGTGGTTCGTTTACACGGCATTCCTGAGAATATTGTGTCTGACAGAGGATCCCAGTTTGTTTCCAGGTTCTGGCGATCCTTTTGTGCTAAGATGGGCATTGATTTGTCGTTTTCGTCTGCCTTTCATCCTCAGACTAATGGACAAACGGAGCGAACTAATCAGACTCTGGAGGCTTATTTGAGGTGTTTTGTTTCTGCAGATCAGGATGATTGGGTGACCTTCTTGCCGTTGGCTGAGTTTGCCCTTAATAATCGGGCTAGTTCCGCTACTTTGGTTTCGCCATTTTTTTGCAACTCTGGTTTCCATCCTCGTTTTTCCTCGGGACATGTGGAGCCTTCTGACTGTCCTGGGGTAGATTCCATGGTGGATAGGTTGCAGCGGATCTGGAATCATGTGGTGGACAACTTGAAGTTGTCACAGGAGAAGGCTCAGCGTTTTGCCAACCGCCGCCGCGGTGTGGGTCCCCGACTTCGTGTTGGGGATTTGGTATGGCTGTCTTCTCGATTTGTTCCTATGAAGGTCTCCTCTCCTAAATTTAAGCCTCGCTTCATCGGTCCTTACAAGATATTGGAAATCCTTAATCCGATGTCCTTTCGCTTGGATTTTCCGGTGTCGTTTGCCATTCACAACGTGTTCCATAGGTCTTTGTTGCGGCGGTACGTTGTACCTGTGGTTCCTTCTGTTGAGCCTCCTGCTCCGGTGTTGGTTGAGGGCGAGTTGGAGTACGTGGTGGAGAAGATCTTGGATTCTCGTCTCTCCAGGCGGAGGCTTCAGTATCTGGTCAAGTGGAAGGGCTATGGTCAGGAGGATAATTCCTGGGTGGTTGCCTCTGATGTGCATGCGGCCGATTTAGTTCGTGCCTTTCACGCTGCTCATCCTGATCGCCCTGGTGGTCTTGGTGAGGGTTCGGTGACCCCTCCTTAAAGGGGGGGTACTGTTGTGAATTAGACTTTTTTGGCTCCCTCTTGTGGTCACTAGTGATATGACTCTGGGATTGTCTTTCCTCAGTTTGGCACCCACCTGGGTCGTTAGTCCAGGGGTGTTGCTATATAAACTTCCTGGTTTTTCAGTCCAGTGCCTGGCATCGTTGTAATCAGTTCCTTTCTGTTTGCTCCTGTCTGCTGGTCTTGGATCTTGCAAAATTAAGCTAAGTCCTGCTTCCTTGTTTTTTGGTTATTTGCTTGCTCTATTTTTTGTCCAGCTTGTACTAAATGTGATTCCTGATTTTGCTGGAAGCTCTAGGGGGCTGGTGTTCTCCCCCCGGGCCGTTAGACGGTTCGGGGGTTCTTGAATATCCAGCGTGGAAATTTTGATAGGGTTTTTGCTGACCATATAAGTCATCTTACTATATTCTGCTATTAGTCAGTGGGCCTCTCTTTGCTAAATATCTAGTTCATTCTTACGTTTGTCTTTTCTCCTTACCTCACCGTTATTATTTGTTGGGGGCTTGTATCCAACTTTTGGGGTCTTTTCTCTGGAGGCAAGAAAGGTCTATCTTTTCCCTTCTAGGGTTAGTTAGTGCTCCGGCTGGCGCGAGACGTCTAGAACCAACGTAGGCACGTTCCCCAGCTGCTGCTATTTGTGGTGCTAGGATTAGATATATGGTCAGCCCAGTTGCCACTGCCCTATGAGCTGTTTTTTTGTGTTTGCAGACTTGGTATGTACTTTTGAGACCCTCTGCCATTGGGGTCATAACAGTGCCACCAAAAACCACTGTTTAATACTTGGCCATTTATTTTTTTGGGTAAATTCTCCCTGTAAAAAAAAAAAATAATTAGTGGGAGATAATGATTGGCAAGTCTGCCTCTGCGCCATTGCTGTGTGTGGCATCTGTCTCTCATTGTGTGCCACCAAAAACCACTGTGTAATACAGGGCCTTTTTTTTTTTTTTCTAAATTCTCCCTGTAAAAAAAAAATAATTAGTGGGAGATAAAGATTGGCAAGTCTGCCTCTGTGCCATTGCTGTGTGTGGCATCTGTCTCTCATTGTGTGCCACCGAAAACCACTGTGTAATAGTTGGCCATTTTTTTGGGGGGGGTAAATTCTCCCTGTAAAAAAAAAATTATTAGTGGGAGATAAAGATTGGCAAGTCTGCCGCTGTGCCAGTCCTGTGTGTGGCATCTGTCTCTCATTGTGTGCCACCGAAAACCTAGTGTGTAATATTGTTTTTTTTTTTTAATTCTCCCATAAAAAAAAATAGTGGGAGATTAAGATTGGCATTTCTGCTTGAGTGCTGGTCCTGTGTGTGCCATCTGTCTCAAATTATTGGGGCACAGAAAACCTAGTGTGTAACATTGGGCCTGATTTTCCTTTCAGTGTCAGGCACCTATAAAGGTATATATAAATCCAACAGAAGTTTGAGTTCACCTTATAAGTTGTTTTACAGTAACAAATACCGTTACTTTGGTTACGTTTTGCAAACAATAAGGAAGTCTAGTGGAAGAGGTCGTGGCCGTGGGTGGTCATTGTCAGCTGGTAATGATGGTAGTGGTGGTGGAACATCAGGTGGTCGTGGTAAAAGCAGTACAGCACCTAAGTCTCGAGTTGTTGAGCCAGGTTCGTTGTCTGGCTACACAAGGCCTCGAACGCTCTCTTTTCTGGGAGTAGGAAAACCACTTTTGAAGCCGGAGCAGGAGGAACAAGTATTGGCTTTCATTGCTGACTTTGCCTCTAGCTCTTTCGCCTCCTCCTTGGAAAGTGCCAAATGTCAGAGCAGTGCATCGTCAGTGGATGCTCCCTGTCAGGAGCAAGTCGCTTCCTAGTGTCCTTCACCCAGAACAACAGTGAAGGATGCGTCAGTCGACAGAACAGGTTACTCCATGGAGCTCTTTACACATACCGTTCCTGGGTTAGACAGTGAAACAGTTAACAGGCCATGCCCATTCCAAGTTGAATCAGACATGGAGTGCACAGATGCACAGCCACAGCCAGATTACTATGCTGTTCCTTTGACTCAGACCCGAACATTGCCCTCGCAGTGTACTGAGGCAGAATCAAACCCAGCGAAGACTATGGTGCCCCGTCACGAACGCAATACCACCGGCTTACACGGTGACACAGGCGAAGTTGCACACGACATAGAAGAGGAGGTCATAGATGACCCAGTTGTTGACCCCGATTGGAAGCCATTGGGGGAACAGGGTGCAGGCAGCAGTAGTTCTGAAGCGGAGGAGGAGGAGCCACAGCAGGCATCAACATCACAACAGGTTCCATCTGCCGGGCCCATATCTGGCCAAAAACGCGTGGCAAAACCAAAACCAGTTGGAGGACAGCGTGGCCATGCAGTTAAAGAAGCTCAGTCTGCAATGCCTGAAAAGGTATCCGATAGTAGAAAGAGTGCAGTCTGGCATTTTTTTAAACAACATCCAAATGATCAGCGCAAAGTCATCTGTCAAAAATGTTCAACTACCTTAAGCAGAGGTCAGAATCTTAAAAGTCTAAATACAAGTTACATGCATAGACACTTATCCACATGCATTTGCAAGCCTGGACTAACTACCAAATGTCCCTAAAGGTTGCAGCACCCTCGGCCAATGAAGCTAGTCAGCAACGCTACATCCCTTCCCTCACTGTAAACCCACCATTTCCCGCACCACCTGTAGTATCTGTGCAGCTTTCGTCGCCAGGCCAAAGCAGTCAGGGAATCACCAGGTTTGCAGTAGGAAACTGTTGTGAATTTGGATTCTGGGCTCCCCCGGTGGCTACTGGTGGAATTGAACTGGTGTCTTCATCTTCTCTGTTCACCTGTTTCCATCAAGATGTGGGAGTCGCTATATAACCTTGCTGCTCTGTTAGTTGCTTGCCGGTCAACAATGTTATCAGAAGCCTCTCTGTGCTTGTTCCTGCTCCTAGACAACTACTAGATAAGTTGGACTCTTGTCCATGTTTGTTTTTGCATTTTTGTTCCAGTTCACAGCTGTAGTTTCGTTACTGTGTCTGGAAAGCTCTTGTGAACAGGAATTGCCACTCTGGTGTTATGAGTTAATGCCAGAGTTTTAAAGTAATTTCTGGATGGTGTTTTGATAGGGTTTTTAGCTGACCATGAAAGTGTCCTTTCTGTCTTCTGCTATGTAGTAAGTGGACCTCAAATTTGCTAAATCTATTTTCATACTACGTTTGTTATTTCATCTTGATTCACCGCCAATACATGTGGGGGGCCTCTGTCTCCTTTCGGGGTATTTCTCTAGAGGTGAGCTAGGACTAATATTTTCCTCTGCTAGCTTTATTTAGTCCTCCGGCTGGTGCTGGGCATCTAGAATCAACGTAGGCATGCTACCCGGCCACTGCTAGTTGTGCGTTAGGTTTAGTTCATGGTCAGCTCAGTTTCCATCTTCCAAGAGCTAGTTCCTATATATGCTGATGATATGATCTCTTGCCATTGAGATCATGATAGTTTGACCGGCCCACTAAAGGGTTAATATCCTTGGCTGAGAAAGGAGAGAAATAAGTAGTCTGCTGAAATTTTTTTTTTTTTTTTTTTTTTTTTCTCTCTCCTTTGAATGGCTCTGTGTTCACCTGTTTGCAATGGATCTTCAGAGTGTAACTGCAGGTTTGATTAATCTCGCCACGAAGGTACAAAATTTGCAAGATTTTGTTTGTCATGCACCTGTATCTGAGCCGAGAATTCCTTTGCCGGAATTTTTCTCGGGGAATAGATCTGGGTTTCAGAATTTTCGAAATAATTGCAAATTATTTTTGTCCCTGAAATCTCGCTCTGCCGGAGATCCTGCACAGCAGGTCAGGATTGTGATTTCCTTGCTCCGGGGCGACCCTCAAGACTGGGCTTTTTCATTGACACCAGGGGATCCTGCGTTGCTCAATGTGGATGCGTTTTTTCTGGCCTTGGGGTTGCTTTATGACGAACCTCATTTGGAGCTTCAGGCAGAAAAAACTTTGAGGTCCCTATCTCAGGGGCAAGATGAAGCGGAAATTTACTGCCAAAGATTCCGTAAATGGTCTGTGCTTACTCAGTGGAATGAGTGCGCCCTGGCGGCGACTTTCAGAGAGGGTCTCTCTGATGCCATTAAGGATGTTATGGTGGGGTTCCCTGTGCCTGCGGGTCTGAATGAGTCCATGACAATGGCTATTCAGATCGATAGGCGTTTGCGGGAGCGCAAACCAGTGCACCATCTGGCGGTGTCCACTGAGAAATCGCCAGAGAGTATGCAGTGTGATAGAATTCTGTCCCGAAGCGAGCGGCAGAATTTTAGACGGAAAAATGGGTTGTGTTTCTATTGTGGTGATTCTACTCATGTTATATCAGCATGCTCTAAGCGCACTAAAAAGCTTGGTAAATCTGTTTCCATTTGCACCTTACCGTCTAAGTTTATTCTATCTGTGACCCTGATTTGCTCTTTGTCATCTATTACCACGGACGCCTATGTCGACTCTGGCGCCGCTTTGAGTCTTATGGATTGGTCCTTTGCCAAACGCTGTGGGTATGATTTAGAGCCTTTGGAGACTCCTATTCCTCTGAAGGGGATTGACTCCACCCCATTGGCTAATAATAAACCACAATATTGGACACAAGTAACTATGCGTATTAATCCGGATCACCAGGAGATTATTCACTTTCTGGTGCTGTATAATCTACATGATGATTTGGTGCTAGGATTGCCTTGGCTGCAATCTCACAACCCA